>NW_022749369.1:426219-435895 GCF_011630105.1 Anneissia japonica
TAATAACAATTATAATTATATGCAAACATTTTATAATAATAGACATAATGATGATATAGGCCTAATGATAATGATGGTAGTAGTGTAGTGAATATTACGACGACGATGCTGACGATAATAATAATTATGTGCACACACACACACACACATCGAAATAATGATGATGATAATAATGACAATAAAGACTCTTTAGCCTGAAATATGTTTTTTAGTCTAAAAACGTGGGAATTTTGATAATGTGTTTAACTGTGTATTCTTTGGTGCTTCGACGACAAGCATGCGCACAAAGTGACCACAGAAAACTTTTTGGAGTTTCGACGTTGGTGGCGTTTGTCAATAACAACTGCAACCGGAAGTGATGATTCAGGCACACACGGTCAGCTACGTTGACGATATAAAAACCGGTGATATTTTAGTTTATTTGTAATATAGTTTCAAAATAATATATAGGATACTTCTGTTTAATTACTAGATCCAAACTGTTTAATAAAAAAAGCAGGATAAGATGATGAAGTCAACGCCAGAACCAAAGAACTTTGGTAGCGTAGGAGGAGATGGACAGCCGCCGAACACACAGGACATGCAGCGGGACGGTCAACCGCCGTCACAGGAAATGGGCTTCTGCTTTCGTATGTTCGTTAAAGGGGTCGGTGCTTTCTCAGCCCTAGGTATGTGATGTAAAGCGTGTGTGATATAATAGTATATACTAGGCCTGCTAATACAGTACATCATTGTTGCTTAACAATCGAATGCCGTAGTGGTTAGTGTTCAGAAATACGGTCCAGGGTAATCATACAGTGTCAATCCAAGTAATTAATATACTACTTTCATAATTATTAGGCCTGGGCCTAGTTAATGCTAGGGGTCTAGGTTTAATTATTAAAAAACCATAAATAACCCGGTTCAAAATCCTTTAGGTCTAGTTACTTATTGCCAGTCATGAGACTGCTGTGGCATGGTGTTGAATATTAACAGGTACCAGTACTGTTATTCTATTTATATTTTTGATAATTATTATTTTATTTAAAATATAAACAAGGCCATAAATATAAAACTCATCTTGTAAGGTAAAATAATCCTAAATAGCTTTGTTAAGTAAATGTGAAGATCCTGAATAATGATAAGGCAAGTTAACATACACGTTTTAATAACCACATTTTATAGATTTTAAGTAAACAGTATGAATTTGCTTATATTTGGTTATATTTTTGTTTTGTAGTTTTGATGGCTCTTGGTTTACTTAATTGTATTACAATTAGTGGACCATGTATCTTATCAGGAGTCCTTATGATGTGAGTTTACTTCATTAATAAGATGAACATTTTGTTGCTAAAAAATGTTTAGTCTAATGCAAGCTGTTCAACAGTGGGTTCCCCACCACCGTCGGACCTGGACCCCCGCCGGATGCCACGACGAGGCCGTCAGATCAAAGCTAATGATTTGCCTATCCAAATAACAATATTTTGATTACCAATGCCTAATAATTGTGGTCTAAAAGCACAATTGGGCCATAATTAAGCCAAAACAATCTCACCGTGAACCCTACCAGGGATTTTTATTCCGGGACCCTTGCCGAGGCTGTAGTCTGACCCCTGTCAGACATGTCTGTCGGCAAATTTCTGGAGTCACCATGCAACATAGGCCTTTGGCCTATTTTAAATTAATAGAGTTATGACTCAACAACCCATAGTTACCGTCCTTAGTGATTACACCAGTTGGCTGGGAGGCAGGCCCATGGGGTCCAGGTTTCAGTCACACAATCAACGGTTGGTTGTGACAATGAACATGCAAGACTGCATGCGACTCTTAGTTTTTACAAAGTGCGTGTTGGTTAGCTGGGTCTTTTGGTCGGGAAAGAGAAATTTTGTCAGTGAATTGATTCTCAAACAAGATAACGAAAGCTCTCTAATGGTTGAAGTTAGACTTGTGCTAAATGCGTGACAAATTTATTATCACATTCACACGTGTTTGTGCAAAATGTGTGTTTCATAACTTTAAAATACTGGCCGTCCCGCACGATGCAAGACAGTTGGTAACTGAAAACCTATGTGACCTGAGTTGTGTATGCAAAGTCACAATAAGCATGACACTTGCCTTTTCACTGGAAAGGCATATTTATTTAGTTTATATTTGGATGTACAGTAATTTAAGCTTGTTAAAATTGTATGTATCACATCTGCACTATTATTCGCAAAGATTGACACTACTGAATCAGTAAAACAACATAATGATTAAGCAATGTACATTTTATGAACCATAGCTCACTTAAATCTCCTTGTTTATCTTTCCTCTAGATTCTTTGGGTTGCTAGTATTAATGCTGGAAGTACCAATTTGTTGCTCATTTTTAGAAATCACAGAGCCAGTCAACAAATGGATTGAAAGTAGACCCCCATGGCTAAAGGCTATCTCATATTTCATGTAAGTATAAAGATCATTCACAGGGTATAAAGCCATCTGTATCTGCTCGCTGTGAGTTTTGCAGCCTGCTGATTGTCTGTGGCCGGCAGTCTTGAGTAAGTGATCATTAAAACAGTGTTGCGTTCTCTATAGATTAGCATTGGTTAATGATGTATGGATGTTACTCCTCCACTAAAGTCTTAATAACTTGCATATACCATCCTAAACTATGCAGCATGCGGTAGGAACATTACGATAGGATGATCCTAGTGTCCAGCATACCCCAAACATGAATGACTAAAGCTCAGTTGTTATCTGTAATCCAAAAAGTGCCTGTTTGATGAAATGAGTAAGCCAGGTTTTGACTAGGTAGAGAGAAAAAAATTAAGAAAAAAGTTGCAGACATGAAAGAGGGAGATAGGCTCAGTAAAAAAGACGATGAGTCGTCCTACCATCTTTGTTGTTTATTGTTAATACTGTTATCATAATAACTGAGGATAGACAATATATACAGAATAATGTTATTTTTTTGATTTACAGACTTGCAATCATTCCCGTCCTATTTTGCCATGGAGTTATCGTCTTCCTGGGAGTTTTACCAGTGTTTTGTACAGGTGTTTTGTATGGATTAATATTTGTTGGTAAAAAGTAAGTATTTTATAGTTTTACAAACAGTGATGCTACAAAAGTCTACCAACAATTGGGTCAGACATCCCACTGACATTCATTTAGTTTATTAATTTACTTAATACATAATTATTTGATAAAGATAACAATGAAAATAAAATGTTTATTTTAAAAAAATGCCATTTTCTTAGGCTTTAGTACATGTTGCTCATCCATCCCATACCCATCCACCTCCACTAGCCAGTATTAAACAAAAAGAAATGTATATCATTAATATTGAAATGCTACAATAACTTTTCATTTGTAACTTTTTTGTGATGTACATGAAGTTAGGGAGGCTGATGATGTTGAATAGGATGATGATGATGATGATGGTTTGATGAAGATGATGGTTATGATGAAGATGATGATGATGATGATGATGATGATGTAACTGTTTTTTTCAGGTTTTTTCGTGATGTTTTCGTTGTGTCTTGTGTTGTTTCAGTTGTTGTTAAAACAAATAATACAGTATATGATATGATATGAAGATGGTGATGTGACACTAGCAACAGCAACAACATTGAAACATTAATAATTTCTTCACTTTCTGTTGCAGAGGAGATGCTGTCCAGTCAGCACATGTGAATCGAAAAATGGAGATGAGCAAGTTAGTTGCGAACGAGCAGCCGATGGCTACCAAAGATATTCCTTGAGATTAATAACTAATTTGCATGCTACTTTGCATGTCTGTCAGTTTTTGTAGGTTACATTCCACAGGACCATTCCACAGTTTGAAATCATTCTCACACCATGACTGCCTGCCATCCACATGTATACTCATGTTACACATGTTGTGTATTGTAAAGAAATATATTTGCATCCCAGCCAGCACATCAACCACTTGTCTGGTAGTGCAGGGAAGATCTATAATCTAAAGTGCTGTTCACACCAATTTACATGTGGCAAATACCTGTGAATTGCCCATATATGGCTGTGATATGACATTATCATGCCCATGTATGTGTAAATAACTGATATTTGTCACATGAAACTTGACAGAGCTAAAATTGGGTTTTATTTTGTGATATTTCTTCATAATATTTTCCAGCACAATATGTTGTACTAGATGACTCTTACCTAGATATTGGCTAAGGGCAAAAAAATTCCATCATTCCCCATAAAAATCAATATGTTATTTTACACAAAGCCTTTACAAATATGCACCATAATATCCTAAAGTGTGTTTTTTTACATTGATGCCATGTGTATTAAACAAGGCACATGCTGCATCGGCTGATTCCATAGAGAGTACAATACGATGAGGTGTGCGCGACTGATGGTTTTCCATGACGCTTAGACTGTTAACACAAACATCAGCAGAGGGTGTTGCGTCATCAAGCACTCCCCCAGAGTAGATATACGGTGGATCCATATAACCCAATGCAGTGTGTGTCCAGCTTTTAATCAACAATACCGCCATTGTCTACATAAGGTGCTACCTGTACAGTACTTGTATTATTTGCCTTGTGGTAGATTATTTTTATCACTGACATGCTATTGTAATGGCTATCGGATGTCCATGCTACTACTGTTTATCTTCTTCCAATTTGTCTATTACAGTAAAAGCTATCGTCCTTCACATTACATTATATTAAAACACTTCAGTATTATTCAAATACTGGTACAGGTATATAAATATAAAAAGTTACATAAAAATGTACATAAAATTGTAAAAAAATATGTATAATTAAAATGTATTTAAAATAGAATTCCATACAATTTATTAAGCATATGAAATTTAATTTGTTTCAGAGGAACCACCTATATAGGGATACTTAAAGATGTTACATGCTCTTTGAGAGAACAGTAACTTTTGCTTTTGTTGAAAATAAACCAAGGGGTGGAAAATATATTATCCACATTGGGTTTGAATCTAGGACCAACTCCCATTTTTTTGATACACTATCTGAGCCAAGTCTGTATATCTCATTAGATTTTGTTTTTTTTTGGTTACCACATAAGGTATTACAAAATACACAAGTTCACCATATATAACAAAGTTGGTTGTATACAACTAAGCTTATCCTCATTGTGGATACAGCTACCAAATGGTGTTGCAGGTTCATATTTTGAAAATACAATTTAACACAAAATTTTAAAACTGAAATTTCTATAGAAAGCAGAATGCCCTCCAATTCTGCTTCTTATTTTAACCAATATTAATGTAAAGAATATATTTTAAACAATAAATCAGTAGTATACCTATTTAAAAATATGTATTGCAATCTATGAAAAAGTAAATGAAAATATATATATTGTTGAATTAACATTTGTATATAAATAGTAATAATAATACTAGTGTAATTTTATATAGCGCACATCACTTGATATGTGGACTAGGAACTCGATCAATGACTTTCTTTGCCCCTAAGGGTCCTTTCGTGTCTGTGCTACCCAGTAATATTAATGTAAAGAATATATTTTTAACAATAAATCAGTAGTATACCTATTTAAAAATATTTATTGCAATCTATGAAAAAGTAAATGAAAGTATATATATTGTTGAATTAACATTTGTATATAAATAGTAATAATAATACTAGTGTAGTTTTATATAGCGCACATCACTTGATATGTGGACTAGGAACTCGATCAATGACTTTCTTTGCCCCTAAAGGTCCTTCTGTGTCTGTGCTACCCAGTAACCCGGTACCAGCAACTCTTGTCATCCGTGGCAGGGGCTGTCTGTAGTGTTCCAGTACACCGGGGTATCCCCCTACTCGTCTTGAAGGATGTACTGGGTTCTTTATAGTGCACACGAGCCATTGTATACACTGGGCCTACAGTTTATAGTCCTTATCCGAGAAGACTTGTTCTACCACCAGAACCATAGGCGAGTGTGCCGTTCGAACCAGCGCCAATATTATGGCTATAGCTTGTGGCGCACCTGCTAACCGCTCGGCTATTCGACTCACCAGTAGATAGCAATGGTTTTTTAAAAGCTTATTGGGGAATAGAATAATGTCATTGCTGCTGTTTATAATTATATTAATTTATTTGATGCCAGTTTGTATCACATGATACCGTAAACCTATAAATAGCAACAACTTGTGACTTGGAATAGTATAACTTTAAATGCAGTCTTCATTTTATATTAAATAGGTTTTACTTAAAAGTTGAAGATTTGCTGAAAAACAAAACCGTAATTGGAGTTAAGGGTTATTATATTGCAAATCACTGTGGAACATGTAGTGCAGGTTGCTTAAGAGTGAGCCCTCTATAGTTTCTCTAGAGTATATTACAAAACAATGTTAACATAAAGTATATAAAAGTGTATAAACATTAATGTTAAGTCTACTACATTTGAGTAAAAATATAAAACGAAAATAGTAGTAATGAATAAGAATTTGAATCAGTAAAAGGAAAGTAAATAGACGTATAGGAGTATAGTAGGCAAATTATAACTAAATACATATTGAGGAGACCAATTAAACAAAATAAGCTTAAAATATTGGCTTTAAATATATGGAGGGAATACTACGGAGGGAGTATTTAACAGAAATTATCAGGTATAGGACAAGTGTGTGTCTGTGCGTTGCAATTACACACTGTTGTTCAGAATGAGTCGATATGGGTCTAGTGCAATCTCAACATTTACATTAAAATTGTCATTAACATCCATTAGAATAAGCAGAGAATAAGTATGTAAGTTATGATTAAACGGCATTCAATGATAGTACATAAAATATATGTGCATAATTTGTGATGTAGTTGTTGAGTTTATCTCTTGTATGGCATAATTTAATTATTATGTTTATTGGGTATAATTGAAGGAGGAAAAAAATATTGTTGCTAATATGTAGCATGGAGATTAATTGAGGATTTTAGAGAATCAGAGAGTATGTAATTAAAATGATGACATTCAATGACAGTACATAAAATAGAGTTATATAAGTGTCATGGTTCACTTACTGTTCATTCTTTGTATGGTATAAGTTAATTACTATGTTTATTGGGTAAAATTTAAGGAGAGACAAAATCACTTAATATTGTTGCTACACTGTCAGTAGCATAGAGGATATTAATAGAGTAAGTATAATAGGCCTATGTAATTAAAATGATTAATGAATTTAATGACAGTACATAAAATGGAGGTGCATGAAGTGTCATGGTTCAGATACTGTAAGTACTTATTCAGTTCATTCTTTGTATGGTGTAACTTAATTATTATTCAATATTGGGTATTATTTAAGGGGAAAATTATTAGAATTTTGTTGCTACACAGTAGTGTGGAGTTAAATGGAGAATGTTAGGGAAGTAGAGAGGCCTATGTAATTAAAATGATTAGTGCATTCAATTATTACAGTACATAAAATAAAGGTGCATAAGGTGTGATAGTTCTGTTAATTATCTGTTAAGTCCATCTCATGTGATATAACTTTATTATGTTTATTGGGTATAATTAAAGGAGAAAGAAAGTTAAAATTATGTTATGTCATGACAAGTTATGCTATTTTTGCTATGCAGTTACTTTGGAAAAATGAAATTTATAATAAGTACTCTATGACAGTTGATAAAGGCATTAACAAGAGGACTTTCAATAAAGTGTGACGATTCAGTTAATTACTGTACAATACTTATTTTATCTTATCTTCCTTATGGAATAATGCATGATGCATCTTTGAAGTGATACTTAATCTTAAATTATTTTATCATTATTTATCATTTAAAATTGATTATCAAACATTTCTAGGAATGGAACGCTCTATAACACTGCTCAATGAAAGTATTATAACGTATACCTGTTTCTGAATTTGGTTTTTGATTATTTTGAAAATGAAGTTGGGGTGCAAACCTATTAGAGAATTGTGCAATTCCATCGACTTATTAGAGTTACTGTAACCAAAGTATGAAATTATATCTTTAATATAAAAACAAAATCTAATTTAGTGGGATTTTTTCTACGGTAATTATGTATCGTGAATATACATTATTTAATAATACTAAAGAAAAGATTGTGGTATATGACTTGCTTTTGTTTTGACTTTTATAATTTAATTGGTCTAATTTATACTTAACAGTTTAGTACTTTGCACCTGTGGTGCACATTTTTAAGGTTATAAAGCGCATACCAAGTCTCTGTAATTCCAAAGAAGCTTTGGTGGGTCATACCACGTACTTCAATTAAACCAAAAAAGCAACAAACATATACAGTACAGTCAAACACAACAAAGATCACAACATACCAGTAGGCCAATAATTAAAAAAACGTAAATGTATATTATACTACATGCTTTAAAAAGAAACTATCCCCGCCGGATACCTGCATCCTGGTATTTTGAAGAGGTGTTGGGATATGGAAATGTGCTGTATGACGGACTTGAACTACGTAACATGGTTTTGTTTGCATTTCTGTCAAAAGATCTCTGGGGTAGGCCTATGGCTATAATATTTAGTAACAATTGTCTTAACTTCGTGTACTGTACAGCCATAATTTTGAAATAATTCCATACATAAGATAAGTTTGAAATGAGATGTTTTTCTCAGACGTTTTCAAAAATGATTATACAAATTCATCGAAGCGTTTTGTGACTTCTTTTGTCAGAGAAAAAGTAGTCGACCCTAAGACATAACTTAATTTAATATTAATATTAGCATTCAAAAATTTATCCCAAACAATGTTAATTTATTTTATATTTAAGCTTATTTAAACTCTTCTAAAAGTATGTTTAGGAAAGTGTGACACACAAATTAAGTGTCTTATGTCTTATTAACAAAGAATAGGCCTACATTTTGAGCCATTTTTTGTCTAGAAACTCTACTAAGGACAATGTATTAGAGCGAAATACGCTGTGATTGAATTTCAGTGATACACCTTCAAAATCTAATTTAATAAATAATTTTCAAATTTAGTTTATCTAAATAATGAATAATCACCGAGGTGTCCTTACATTCAATATCCTCTCTCAAGTTAGGTCTATTATTAATGTTTATTTCGTTTAGTTTTTTCTAATAATAGTATTTGTTATTTCCCTGATTGTTAGAGATAAGAATATTAGAAGGTACTCAGATTCCCATTTAATAAAAATATCTGAAATACATTTTAACAATTTAACGAAAGTTATTGGGAACACATTGCAACTGATTTGTTGAATTTAGGACTTTTTGGCCAACAATACGGTTCCATTTTAATTAAACGATGTAAACAAATTATTACACCTTAATATATAATAATTAATGCAAAGAAATAATTTATTGCATTAATGACCGATGCATGGGCGTCGATTAGTGGGGACAGGGGGACGCGTCCCCCACTTTTCAAAGTGGGGGGAAACATCATATCGATTGTCTCCCCCACCCCCCACTTTTCACCAATCTTCTATAATTAAAACCCCACTTTTACAAGCGAATGGAAAGAATAACAATTACGCATGACTCATGAATTTTGTCTGTTCACTTTTCTAAGTGCGGTACGTATTTTCCGGACCAAAACCAAGTAAAAACGCAATTGTTTAAACATTTTGTAACCATCTCAGAAACCCACTAGGGTGCAACGACTATCAGAGGCTAAATTTATTGTGAAAACAATGTACGGTACTGAACGTTGTTGAAATTGGAAGCATGTATCCTTATTAGGCCAATATTTTTACAAACTCAAAAGTGCACAA
>NW_022749369.1:437693-439004 GCF_011630105.1 Anneissia japonica
ACAAAGATGACTACCCAAATTACGGTTGTCGCAAGAGTTAGTTTGCCTCTTGAATTTAGATCGTACTAATTATATCACGAAGGTTAGGAGGTCTGCGATAGGCTATGAACGGTGTATCCGGAAAAACAGACCTAAGACGTTCTGTGGTCTCTAGAATGGGCATATGTTTCTGAATTATAGCCCTTAGTGGTAATAACCTAGGGTGATAGGTAGTGACCAGTGGCACTCTGGTCGATCGTTGACGTGGTTTGTACGTCAGTGTTTGAGCACGAGGTATGTCCTTTGCTTTTTTTATATAGCATTTTCAATAGGTCCTTGATGATAATTTCTATTCCGGAGATGTCCGGATAGTTCTTCTGTTCGATTCTGAAAATCTAAATCCGAAGAACAAATGCGTCTCATGCGCAATGCTTGGCTGTACGGAATGTTTTTTGTACAGTGCGGGGGGTGACAGCTGCTAGGGAGCAGGTACATATGCTTATCCGTGGGTTTACGGAAGAGATCAGTTTTAAGTGCACCATTTTCCATGGTCACGGTGATGTCCAAAAAATCTACACTGCTTGTGGATTTGTTAGCAGTGAATTTGATTGTGGGATGAGCCCAATTAATGTTGAATAGGAACGTATCCAAACTATCTTCACCATGGGTCCAGATCATGAAGATATCATCAATGTAACGAAACCGAACATCTGGTTTCTTGGGCTGTAGGGACAGGAAATTGGCCTCAAATTGTCCCATAAATAAGTTAGCAAAAGATGGAGCCATTTTGGTGCCCATCGCTGTGCCATGAATTTGAAGGTAATGACCGTCGCCGAAAACAAAGTTATTATTGGTCAGAATCAGCATGATAAGTTCACGGAGATGTGATTTAGATGGGGTTTTGCCCCGAATTTGCTTGTAATTTGAAATGCACGCATTGACATCTTCTTCATGAGGGATATTAGTATATAATGACGAAACATCAAGTGTAGCCAGAACAACATTATTAGGTAAATTTGAAATTTGGTTAATTTTGCGGATAAAGTCCGTGGAGTCCTGAATGTACGAGGGGAGAGCAACAACATATGGTCTCAATAAATCATCCACATATTCAGAGATTTTTTCTGTAGCAGTACAGTTGCCCAAAATAATGGGTCTGCCAGGATGGCCTGCTTTGTGGATTTTGGGTAGGACATAGAAACGTCCTGGTGCCGGATCGACCTGGATGAGATGGGGTCCAATTTTGGGATCAATGGAACCTTTTTTAACCATCTTTAATACAGATTTTTCCACTTCCTTAGAAATTTCCGGAGTGGGGTCCTCTGTGAGCTT
>NW_022749369.1:439033-440726 GCF_011630105.1 Anneissia japonica
TTAATGTCCATTACGACAGTGGCAGAGCCTTTATCAGCTGGTTTGATGATAATATCATCACGCTGACGCAAATTGGCGATGGCCTGCCTCTCATTTTTTGTGAGATTGTCGCGGAAATCTGGACTAGATATATATATATATATATATACAGTATATGTATGCTTTCTACTTGGCTGAAAATTTACTAACAATCACACCAGTAGTAACAATAATATAGGCCTTCGCCTGACTATCGTATTCTTGCTGATGGGTGAAGAATTAATGTTCGTATATGACAATAAATGCCATCTTGAATCTTGGGGTGTAAAATGCAAGTGTGATACATTTATACGTTAAAATACTCTTCATGCATGGTGGTATAGTATTTAATTCATCGACGAATCAACTACATCATAGTAAAGCATTTGGGTGGTATATTAAACTTTCTGCAGCAAGATTCTTGGCAACAAATTCCAACCAATCACAGAGCAGAAAAAAATTTACTGCAGTGAGTTTAAGTTACCGCTGCGAGTTTAGCGCCCTCCATGCATATTTTGACCAATTAGAGGACAGAGAACTCGCTGCAGTAAATTTCTAATTGAACTGCAGTTTAGGAACCGAATACAGAGCGATATCGCACTCCATAGACGGCACTTTGACAGGTTAAGAAAGACGATACGTGAAGTGTTTGTCATTTTGATCTAGGCCTAGGCTTATGCAGTTAATATTTTTAATCTGTTGAATGTTATATAGTGGATAACTGTTATATGTGGTTTGTTATCTGTTTTGTACACCTAGGCCTATATTTTGTATACAATTGTTTGTGTTTGTGTTTTATACAGCAACTTTTGTTAATGTAATTTATTATAATGAATATGGTTTTTATAAAGAATTTAAATAGGCCTACTGTAAATCATTTGTAAATATTAATAAAAACATTGTTTTTAATTATTATATATTAAATATACAGTATTAAGCTTCCTTATAAGAAATGTTTAAATAAATAATCCTTCCATTTAACATTATCATGATTGATTTAAATCCGAAATACAGCACACAATATCAACAGAAAGTTTTTAATACAGTATATTAAATGTATTATTCTTCCTTTGTATAAATCATTTATGCAATTGCATTTATAGTCATCTTAAAATTCTAAATACAGTAAACCTGCTGGCCTCTAGTATGTTGAGTTTGTGTGCTTTTGAATACATTTTAATTGTTCAATTGTTTATGCTTTATATAATGTACAGTAATATTTACTAAATTGCATATATTTTGAGAATGTAAAGCCTGTATATACTTTTATGTTTTAAAGCCCCATTCCCGGCAAAGTTTCACTAAACTGACTTTTTTTTATAGAAAATATGCATTTGCATTACTCCAATTATTATAAATCATGGAAAAATATTGGCATGAATTTTAGTTTTACGCAAAAGAATAAAAAAAATGAGAAATACAGACTATTTCTCTTAAAATACTATTTCTCATAAAATATTACCATTTTCTCGACGAATTCATCGTTACTAGGCAAATTCAGAGGTTGTAGATCGCATCCACTGGAATACTCTCGCTTTTATGTATACTTTATACAGTCAATAGAGTGCGCCCTCTTTAACAAGATTAGTTTTAGTATTACGCATCTCGCACAATGCGGTTGTTCGGTTAGGCTGAGATATGTTTGTTTAAGTGTCAAAATCTCAGTCAGAATCAG
>NW_022749369.1:441084-443624 GCF_011630105.1 Anneissia japonica
AAATTTTTGATATGTTGTAGAACTGATTTTTCTAAGACAGAAAAAAGTAGTTTGATCAAAAACTGAGCAACGGACTTGAATGAGATACAGATTTTTGAATATTTAAAAACTGGGGGAAAAGGGGCGTAACCGCCCATTTTTACACATTGTTTTACACATCGATGAATTAGATACTATATCACCATGCATTAAGAGTATTTTAACGTATAAATGTATCACACTTGCATTTTAAACCCCAAGATTCAAGATGGCATTTATTGTCATATACGAGCATTAGTTGTTCGCCCATCAACAAGAATAAGATGGTCAGGCAAGACCAAAATAATTTCTACAACATATCAAATTTTTTTTTTCCTCGGGAGTCTGACTTTAAAATACTCTTCATGCATGGTGGTATAGTATCTAATTCATCGACGAATCAACTACATCGTAGTAAAGCATTTGGGTGGTATATTAAACCTCAAGTAAGCAAAACTAAACGAAGTGCACATAACATTGTTAATTGACTATTAATTGCTATAAACATAGGTTTAGAATTGTTTATTTGTGATTTGCGTTGCCATTGATCTTACTTAATTAATGCATTACATAATAAAACTTGATCACTGATCTACTGATAACACTGGCCGACTGAGAGCGTATTTTTCTATCTGTATTATCACCTCATGAATATTACTGTAATTTTAATTAACACAAACAATTACAATAAAAATGGTTTATAAATTGAACTAAAAGGGAAACTATACATGCGAAAAACACGTGTTTTTTTTTCAAATTTTAATGCATTTTCAGGAAGCTTGGGTAGTTTTGGGCATTTTTTGCTGAATCTTGGGTAATTTCGACCCAGTCATTGGGTATATCAAAAATTGTGAGTGGTCACTCTGCTCCATAGCCTCCAGCGGTAATAATTCAATGGCAAAATACTCCAACCATGTCCAAACACATAACAGCCTTGTCGATGAGATTAACGGTCAAGGACTGTTCATCATTATACGGTCAAGCTCTGTTCATCATTATACGACTCAATTCGATACCAAGATAGAAGACAGACAAATACGATAATTAAGACCAGTGCTAACACGGAGACTGAAATACGTTTATCTTACAATACTTAGCATCAATAAAATTTAAAATGTCTTGGAATCAGCCTAATGGGATACCGCCGTTGGTAGGTCAAGCGAAAGGAAAGTTTGGAAAAAGATTCCGTAAATATGAATATGTTTTGGATCCGGACGTCACGTTTTGTAATAACGGAGCGTTCTCTGCAGTACCAAAACGAGTGCTCGAAGTGCAAGCCAGGTAGGGTTAAGATATTCAAATATGGGCCAGGAAAAGTTTAGGCCTATGGCAAATGTGGTATGTCACACCAAGGAGGTATTAGCATCCAATGTTGTTGGCCAGTTGAATTAGGAGTCAATCTCAGATAAAACTCATTTTTACATGCTCACCCCCTTAACACGGGGATGGGGTGTGGTAGTGGATTGATGTTGAGAGTATGATATTAGGATGTATAATATTTTTTTAACTGTTGTCACAGATTTAGATACATTCAAGAAACAGACCCAGAAGCCTGGTTTCGATATGAAGTCAAAAGAGAAATTGCAAACGCAACTGACAAAGTTGCGGAAATGTTCGGTTCGAATCCAGAAAACCTAATTCTAGTGGAAAATGCATCAACTGGTAAGATAAACTATAAAAACTCGAAGTATCTATCCATTACGCAATATAAAAATAGTTAATTAGTTTGACGATGATTTTTTGTTTTCACAGTCAGATAGTTGAATTACATAAAAAAAAAAACAATTACTGTAGTAGCCTTATGCAAATATGAGTTACATATAAAATCCCATTTATGTGTATTATAAGATATTATTGTTTTAATTGTAAGTCAGTATGTTGTTATTTTTGAATTTTTAGAAAGAACTTAAACATTAAAAAACATCACCAATTGAATCATGTACATTCGAATAAAAATAACACTGCATTGAATAATAAAATCTATGGAGGTCTAGCCATGTTTGAAAAATAATTAAATGAGGTTCATAATTTATATTTAGAAATGTGCCTTTTTTATAATACATTTTATTATATACTATACACCTCCATGATCCTTCAAATCTATTCACTTTATTATATTGTTGTTAAGATCTCATAATCCCTATTTATTATATACGAGGATAAAAATATTAGTAATAAAATCTACGACTTTTTTTGTATGTTTTCATCAAATTATGGCAGAAATTCATTTTAGGATGTGCACCTGCACGTTTTCAGCAACTGGCCTGATAACTTACACACCTTTCAGTGAATCAACAACATCAAAAATTGATAAAAATCGTCCCGTATATACCCATAGATAGTTTTCAAATGAACAGTTGTGTTGTTCAGAATATCTGACGTTTTAAATAAATTGATTTCATCGTCTTCAAGCACTAGAATAAAGATGAGATTCAATACTGTAATCAAATACAAATATACTGTCTCTTATACACATCTAGATGTGTATAAGAGACAGGTATTATCACCTCATGAATATTACT
>NW_022749369.1:444803-459157 GCF_011630105.1 Anneissia japonica
GGTTTACTACAGTAGGCCTACTTGGTTTTATTTGGGTTTTCGCTCTGATGCATCGAGGACTCGCTTCCAACGATGAGTCTGTTTATCGTAGGTCGTAGTAGACAATACGTGCGGCTGTTACCGTATCTGAGCACCCACTTCTGGACTGATCAGAGATAGCCTTTCCCTCATAAGTTCTTTACCATTGGTCTGCGCCAATTATGGCAAATATCCAGGCTAAAATAGAGAGGTAACAAAATACTATACTGTATGCCTAAACAGTTAAATGTAGAGTATCTCTCTCTACAGTACTATCATTATCTGTGATAGCAAATAATTAAAACAGCGGGATATAAGATAGGTCTACTGGCAATATTGTAGCCTTAGGAGCAAACTTAACCAAAAAGATAAAAGTAAAACTATAATACAATCATTGTTGTCTTGAGTAATGACAGGTACAATATGGTTATCTTTAACTAATAGGATTACCCCATGGCCATTGGAATTTAAAAGGCATGAGCCACAATGCATAGAACGTTTCCTATGTTTGTAATACAAAAGTAAATTAAACTACATTCAAACATTAACGGGCTATGGTAAATCATAACTGTAATGATTTTAAGGTACAGTTACTACTTCTCAAACCAATAAACAAACTATATACAGTATATTGTTCAAACGTAATAACTAATTATATCGGACACTATATAAAATAGTGCAGATCAATAGGTAAACTTATATTCATAAACACTATTAACATCTAGCGCAATTCTGTGTTAACACATTTAAATGTAATAAAGCAAGTTAATATTCAAAACTCACCTAAAATAGAGAGCCAATATCCAATAATAAACTCTGCCAAATGTTCAAATGAATTGATAAACTCTGCCAAACGTTTAAGTGAATTTTCACTTATGAAAATAACAGTGTACTGTATAATATAATTCTACACAGTTTAGCGTATTTGTTCAGTTGAGGTACAGCAACAGTACATAACTTGTAAGCAACAGTACTTTGTAAAAAAATATAAAGTTGTATAGATCGGCAGTTTGAAACGACCAGCGCTTCCAATTGTAAAAGGCAGAAAAGAGACAGAACTTTGGTGACAAAGCCCTAATATAGGCCCTGTCACATGACCTACACTGACCACTATTGGTCAGTAATTGTTACCAGGCAAAAATATAATGGGTGTCCAGATGCAACCTTCTAGCCAAGTGGGACCTTCTATCTAATTAATTAAATGGGAGCTACTCCCTGATAATTAGTTTGCCATCTACCTGAAGAATTTTTACCTCCCATACGGCCTTGCACATCTACATTGTATGTAAATGAAAATAAGGTTCCTAACAAAACTAGAGTCAGTATAACACAGCCTTAAAATGGCTCGGTTACACAAGGGAATAACAGTACCCAGCCGGGAAAATACAGGCATTCAAGAAATTCGTATTTCTCAACTGACAGGCGACACAGTTTTTTTTAATGATACGTAAAGGTGTAAATATTGTCAACGATTTTTGTAAAGTATCAGTTTTGTACCTTAACAAAGTCAAAACCAATGCTATGTGGATCAGCAAAAATAAAAATAGAGTTGAAAAACCATGTAGCTTAAATTGGGTAAACGAATCAATTAAGATTTTGGGAAAATATTTAGGATATAATAGCAAGGTATGTAATAAACTAAATTGGGAATCTAAATTGTTAAATTTAGAAAAGTTGCTAACACTTGGAAGGGTAGAGACCTGACTTTTTTTTGGCAAGGTGACAGTATTAAAGAGTTTAGCCATTGTCTAAACTAACATACAATGCATCAATTATCGAAGTCCCAGATGATGTTATTTCTAAGGTTAACAAACTGACATATGATTTTTTATGGAACGGGAAAAAAGAAAAAATAAAGAGAAAGACACTAATCGGTAAAATTACTGAATGAGGCATAAGTATGCCAATTTTTCACTAAACGTGAAAGCACTTAAAATGTCTTGGACACGGAAACTACTTTCTAGGAAACATGTATTTAAGATGGAAGCTGTTACCGTTACATTACATAAATGAACTTGGTAACGAAAGATTAATTTTCGGTATGTCAAGTTTTGACCTTAAACATCATATGATGTTTCAGAGTAGGCCTATACCAACCTTTTATATCAAAGTTATTGAGTGTTGTGCCGAGCAAAAACAACGCTGGCATAATTAATAATTACGATGAAATCCTCAGACAAAACTTATGGGGTAATAAAGAAATTACCTTTAAGAAAAAATCTTTATTTTTTAAGAATTGGATTGCATCAGGGTTAAATCAAATAAAAGATATAGTTAATTTTAATCGAACGCGACTGAAATACTGGACAAATTGGGTTCGAAAAGGAACTGGCTCAGTGAGTATGTTACACTCAAGGAAGCAATTCCAAATGATTGGTTAAGCATAATTAAGCAGTAGGTTAATACCCATGATGTAATCAAAGATGATTGTAATATAAGCATAAACATAGAGAAATTGAAAACAAAACAGATTTATTCAAACCTGGTCGATACAACGTTTATTCAACCGCATTGTAATTGTATACGCAGATGGGAAAAGGTATTTGATGATACAATATATTGGAATGAGGTTTGGAAACGAAAAATAAAAGATGAAAAAAAAAAAAATATGCACAACTAAATTATAAACTATTGAATAAAATTGTTTCTACTAATGTATGATTATGTAAATGGAGGCTAAAATTTACTAACAAATTTAATATTTGTAATGTTACTGATGATGAAAAACACATGTTTTATGAATATATACGTAATGATATACTATGGAAAGAAATTGATAAATTATTTTAAAAAATAGATAAAGGTAGTACTTCTTTTAAAGAACTTCTCTTGGGAAGCGTGTGTAAAATCAAAAACCAGTTGTATTCCATTGCTGCTTATTCAATTTACAAAATTAAAATATTAATTGAATTAAAAAAAGCCAACATGTAAAAATCTATGGGTAGTTTTTAAGCTAACGATAAATGATATGGACCGCCTAGGGATACTATTTTAACTATTATTATTAACGAGTATTAGTGATTTTGTATTGTTAATTCAGATAAATGACGAAGTATTGGTCGTAATAATGACATACAGTACTAATATATTATTTTATTTAAAACAAAAGAAAAAAAAAAGAAAGTTTGCATATTATGATGAGTACATGCTTATGGCTTTTTACTTTGTTAAATATGCAGTTGGCATGTAAGAAGATTCTTATAATTCTACTTACATTTTTATTTTACATTTGAATAATTTACTATTTTGCAGTTGTATAGGCAGAATATATCATCGTATTAAAAACAATATGCCCTTTTATTGGCCAATCATTACGGTACAATGTACAATGTTACTGTTACTCTTACGGTACAATTACTGATATTGAGTCCGTATATTTTATTATAATTAAAAAAAAATGAAAATAAAAAAAAAGGTTTAAAAAAACTGAAATAGGCATATATCAAAACATATTGAGATATACTAGTTTTAAAAATTGTCTTTACTGAAAAAATGGAATGAGAGAGAGAAAAAAGTGAAAACCCTGAAAAAAGGAGAAAATGAGTGAGACTCACTTGATATATAATTAAATATATATATGTGTGTGTGTGTATATATATATATATATATATATACATATACATATATATATATATATATATATATATAATGATGGTACAGTGTCAAGATCAGAGTAAAGAAAATATTATGAAATACAATGTTTAATTGATTGACTTTTAAAATTGATGAGATTTTGTTGAATAAAAGTGGTAGTTCGCCAAAAAAGAGAAAAAAACCCCCAATTTTTTCCAAACAGGGTAAATTTTATTATTATTATTATTAGCAATTCTTTTAATATGTAGCAATTATTATTGTCAAATTACTAACAATTATTTCCCAAAAAAGGGTAAATTTTATTATTATTATTATAATTATTATTATTATTATTATTATTATTATTATTATTATTACTAGTTCCTTTGTGACCTTAGGTCACAGATAAACTATTGGGATGATACAGATTTTAAATGTGTGTATGAGATGTATGACAACAACCTGTCTGTATGTCTGTAAACAAATAGGCTCCTAAACGGTGCCTCGCGGCGGACATTGTGCCCAAGAGGTACAGGTGGACATGTAATTGTGTGGGAAATGTTTGTTTTTTCAGTTAGATAGAAAATGTAAGCTGTACGCGATATAACATATACCCCCTACCACCAGTTTTGAGTCGTTTTTTAGGAAAAATTTTGATTTGTGCATGCGTCAGAAAAAGCCGGGGAAAAAAAATGACCGAAAAAACGATCGTTTTCGTATTTTTTTAAATTTTTCAATCATAAAGCGCGCCACCAATGTTATATTGCCATAGGCAGGGCAAAGCCTCTGCGCGACAGTCGGTGGATCCAGCAGGGGGTACGGGAGCACATTCCCTCACCCCGTTTTGCCACAATTTTTTTTAAAATTTCAATGTATATCAATGTGCTATTCACTTATCTATTCTGAAACGTTTGTTCCTCCTCCCCCGTTTGGATCCGCCCCTGGTGTCCTTGTAGATTGAGTAGGCTACCAGTACAAGTTCATTCTCGTGACGTAATGAGTCATCTAGCTCACTTGTACTTGCGTTTGTGATATGTGTTAATTGCGCTGGTCTTCTAATCAACACTATTGCCGATTCCAACCTTGGATGAAAATAACGCAATATTATGGAATGAGGTATTGTCAACTGCAACGGTAGCGCACTGGAACATAATGTTTTCCTGAGCTCTACTATTGGCATAATAATTAAATTTGTCCATTTATATTTACTTTTTGTTAATTTGTCGCGCTCTAAAGTCCCAAATGCCCTACTGAGCAAAACTCAATTTTAGAAATCCAGTAGGGCCCTAAATACATGCATTAAACAAAACATTCAAAAGTATCTAGTAATCTCAAAATAAAGTACAGTAGCTATCAAGATTTTAAGAGTGCAGCACTTATGATTTGTCCCTCTCGCATTAATTTTTTTTAATTTGTTGCAAATGTTAACACCCAAAACCATTACTCCCATAATTGGTTGCAATGCAATATGTATCCCATATAACAAATAATTTCTACGTGATCGCAGTTTTGATTAAATGTTTAAAAAAATGTTCTTTGGTTGGTAATCTTTAACCTTGCTATAACTTTTGTAATTTCACCTCCATTAGTGTAAAATATATGTTCATATTAATTAATCTCTGTACTGTTTATTATTAGGGGTAGAGATCATCACAATGGAGATAAAGTTCCCAATTGCGAGTAAAGATCAACTGATTGACCAACTAAAAGAGAAAATTGATTGTAACAGTGGGATCAAACTAATTATCTTAGATCACATCACAGGCCCGTCTGCAATACTAATGCCAATAGAGGAATTAATACAAGTATGTCATCAAAAAGGGGTGATGGTGATGGTAGACGGTGCGCATGCTCCTGGGCAGGTTAAATTGGAGTTAGATAAACTTGGAGCACATTTTTACATAGGTAGGTTTAAAGTGAAACTGATTAAGTTATATACTCATCCTCATGTTATCATCAACAGCATTATCATCGGTTTACTCCTGAATTTATTTACAATGTTTAGAAGTATCCATTTAGATAGGCCAATTATTTATTGTAATTGTCTATTTATGTTTTCCTCAGGTTGATTCTCTTCTATGCAGTGCTATGTAGATCATGGTCTGGGCCATTAAGGGTTATGTTCTAAAAAAATAAATGATCCAATTTTAGAGCCCATTTAGATTACTATCACTATGCTATATGCTATATGATATTTTTAGACCCCTATGAGCAGATTTTATAATGTTATAAAACTCTGGTACAGTAGAAATATACGTTTTGAAACAACGATTACCAGCCCAAGAAAGTTCTACCAACTTGCTAAAATACAAAATAAGTACTGTAATAATGTTTGGAGTTTCTAAACTTTCTTTAGGGAACCTTCATAAATGGTGTTATTCAGCACGCGGATGTGCCTTTCTTTATGTGAACTCTAAGGTTAGAGATGCCGTACATCCAGTAGTGACGACGTCATTCGAACGTCCTCGATTACGGGACCGATTCATACTGCAGGGAACTAAGGATTACACTTCTCTATGTGCATCATCTGCTGCTGTTGAATACTTTAAGGATATCGGAGGCCTGGTAATACAATTTCACCATTTCACTATCATTCACATATGCCCACAACAACATAACACACTGGTGGCCATCCTTGCCGGAATTTAACGAGAATGATGACTACACGGAGGCTCAGCAGGCCCGTAAACAAGTTCTTTAAAAAAGAGGTTCTCTGGTCGTGGGTTCCAGGGGCGAAGCCTCGGTAGAGTCAGCAACACCCCCCGAAGCCAGAGGATTTTGGTGTTTTATTGGTCTAAATAATGCTATAAAAGCAGTTGTGTTTGAAAAAAGTTCTGCAGCAAAAAAAATTCCGTCTGATTCTGGGTGGGTCTGCGGTGCATTAGTTGGATTTGAGGACTCGTTGAGGAAATTCGAGTGGGGTGGGGTTTGGCAGAAAAGAGGGGGTTGCTAGAAAAGGGGATTTGCGCGAACCATGAAACCACCCTTGGCTACGGACCTGCTCAGAAATGTTCACTTCTTGGCCTGATAGAATCTGCCATTGTATATGCATCATCCAATATGAATAAAGGATTGGCAATGCAATGTGCACCCGTACCATCTTATTGTTATCGAGTCCTTTACGTTAGTGGTATTCACGTAAAGATCTTGCTTTTTTGTTTTTTATTTGCCAAACGTTTCTTTCGCGCACCAATTCTGAATATGGCTCATGATGTAGAAAGAACGAGCACGTGACAGAAAGTGAAAGTTCAGTGTACATTTTATATATATTTTGTGTTTATTGAATTATATTGTTTTTAATCTTGGGTCTTTTCAGTGTATAGAATTTTTCATTGTAAATTTTATACAATTCAGTTATTTGCTGCCAATTAAATATTTTAAATAAAATTGAAATTTGCATTTATAGTATGTATAATAGTCCACATTGATATGGTTATATCGGTGCGTTTAACAAAAGCGTATGCAAACCAACTAACGTGCGTTCTTCCAATCGTACACATATTAATGTTACAAAATGAAATGGCTGATTTTTATAATGTATTTTTTCAGACTGCTGTAACAAAATACAATTCATCTTTACTGAGTTGGGCTACTGATATGCTATGTAAAGCTTGGAATACGAGCTTGCTGCCCATCCCTGACAGCATGCAGGCGCCATTCATGGTCCTGATAAAGATGCCTGACATAGAAAACGTACCATTAACCCCCGAAGGAAGTACCTCGATAGCGGCAAGTGTTTATAAACAACACAATCTTCATATTGCTTGTACGAGAGTTGATGGACGATTCTGGCTCCGGCTCTCTGCTCACATCTACAACTATGAAGATGACTTTTATAAATTAAGGGACGCACTGATGGATATGTATCAATCAAGTTACAATCTAAATTCCTGAAGTTATTGTTTTGTCACTGCCAGGTTCGAATGTATATTTTTACGATGTATTTTTTATTTTTTGTGTTGATGTAAATAAAGCTAATAATAGATATATGGATTGTGATATAATGGTACAAATCTTTGATATACGGCTTTAGCATACCGTAAACCTCGAATTGCAGCCTTGGGCTTTTTTTTTTTTTTTTTTTTTGCCAACTTATAATTCGAAATGGGCTTCTTTTCGAGGATACTTTTGCAAAGTAAAGAGGGGGCTTCTTTTCAAAATAAATGCTGTAAATTTTGGGAATTACTAATATAAAACAATAAATAGGGTCACTGTAACATTAATCTGTATCATGGAGTGTATAATTAACCGGCATTATATCACCTAAACTGCTGTATAAACCAAGCGTTATTTTAGTTTATTTTGTATCTTTGAAATTCATGTACCGTGTATATACTCAAGGAGGTATAAAACAAATTTAGTTTATGCCTTCTTGATATACTCTACTATCTCGAAGAAAAAGCCCAAGTATGTTCTAAAAAATAAATGATCCAATTTTAGAGCCCATTTAGATTACTATCACTATGCTATATGCTATATGATATTTTTTTGAGACCCATATGAGCAGATTTTGTAATGTTATAAAACTCTGGTACAGTAGAAATATACATTTTGAAACAACGATTACCAGCACAAGAAAGTTCTACCAACTTGCTAAAATACTAAAGTACTGTAATAATGATTGGAGTTTCTAAACTTTCTTTAGGGAACCTTCATTGGTGTTATTCAGCACGCGGATGTGCCTTTATTTATGTAAACTCTAAGGTTAGAGATGCCGTACATCCAGTAGTGACGACGTCATTCCAACGTCCTCGATTACGGGACCGATTCATACTGCAGGGAACTAAGGATTACACTTCTCTATTATGTGCATCATCTGCTGCTGTTGAATACTTTAAGGATTTCGGAGGCCTGGTAATACAATTTCACATTTTCTGGGGGAAAATTAAAAAAAATATTTGAAGACCGCTTAAAAAAACAAAACACCTACGTATGGCTTGGTAGTTTAGACAGAAAGAATGAATATGAGAAAAGAATAAAAAAAAAAAAACGAAGAGAATAATAATAAAAAGCGAAAGATGGTAGAAGTTTTACAGGAAAGATGTAAAAAAGACGAGCAAATGTAGGTGAGGTGGAACAGTTATTATTTGTTAAAGATAGATATTGTGTATCTGATGTAGAATTCCATGAAATATCATCGGTTTCAAACATACCATCATTATATATGATTAAAAAAAAGAGCTGCTCAACTTAACAATCAATTTAACATACAAGTAAATAAAGAGTTAAATGCTGTTTGCCAGCCTCTTGACATTAAAATAAGAATGGCCTTGTCCAATATTCACTACATCTACATTGAAAACGCAGAAACGATAACTGTTAAAGTGACTGGTGATGGAACTAACTTTGGCCATTATTATGGTGTAACCAACATCGGTTTTTCATTGCATGGTAAAAATTTCAGCTCACCCGAGTATGTTGTTATAATAGCGGAAGCACCAGAAAAATATGATATTCTAAAGCTGATCATGAAAGATATTTCTGACACTATAAATTCATTTAAAGAACTAGACATTAATGATTTACACCTAACTTTAAATTACATATTCTGTGCTGATTTAAAATTTCTCAATGAAATGATGGGTATAGGAGCAGCATCAAGCAAATTTCCGTGCCTTTGGTGTAAATTTTTTTGATATGTCGATAAAATGATCGATGAATGATTCTGATAAGGGAGCAAGAAACTACCGTGAGATTTTAGCCATGTCTAATTTACCTGAAAGAAATAAAAAGAAATTCAGCTGTAAACATAGCCCAAAGTTGCCTATAGAAATATCTAATGTTGTAATGGACCCCCTACATATATTTACGAATATCCGATCAGTTGGTACGGCAATTGATTAAGGATCTGCTGGAACAAGATAAAATTGGTAAACTTCAGAAAAATGTTGATATTTCAAAATGTCACAACATTAAAACATTTGAAGATTTTGATCGTAGTTTAGGAATAAAGTGGAGATTTAGAACCGACAAAAAAACAGGAGATCTTACTTACATGGATTTCAGAGAGAATACCATGGCACAAAAAGATGGATAATATTTCAAAACTGTGGCAAGATTTCCCAGTTTTATTTAATACAATCAAAGGGCATGGGTAGATTTATTCGGACAAACCTATCTCACTCGTGATGTCACGCCACATATGCATGTGTTTGCAAACCATCTGTCTGAGAGTATTAAAATACATAAAAACATTAACCGTTTTTCACAGCAAAAATTTGAAAAAATGAATGATACTTTGACAAAACCCTATTTTCGATCATCAAACCATCAGATCTTGGATGCATTAATGCAAATAATGCTAAAAACAAACAGAATTGAGCACCTTTTTAATACATGCGAACGAAAGAAAAGAAAATATGAATGCTCATCTTGTAATATGAAAGGGCATAGGCGTGCATTATGCCCCCTAGGGGTATAATGTATACAGTAACTGCTGTATATAATGTATTTTTCATGTAATATTTACCTTGGTAATATGTATTATACTATATATAAATAAGATTATTATTATTAAATATTTTGATCTATGGATGATTAATGGTGCCACTGTAGTAAAATTTGACATATTTTGCATGCTTCTATATTTTAAAAGAGTGATGTTTAACTATAGCATACAAAGTAGTTTTACAGCTCAAAATTTATATTTTGGTTTAATATTAGTTGTGTTTTGCTAAGTATTTGTATTATCATTGATACTATTTTGTTATATTAGTAATTAATGTAACATTTTTAACAGTTTTTGGTTTAATATTAGTTGTGTTTTGCTAAGTATTTGTATTATCATTGATACTATTTTGTTATATTAGTAATTAATGTAACATTTTTAACAGTTTTGATGTAACTTTTTAACCAATTTGTCCGAAATGTAAATTGTTTATGCTTTTAATTAAGAGTAGTCAAGTTATTATTATTGTAATAATGTAATACAGTATATTTCACTAAGAGGGCTACCCTAATAAAATAAAACATAATAAATATATAAATGTTGACCATCATATCCAAGGTGTAGCAAACCTCATTTTGATATTTGAAAAAAAGTATTAGCTGAATCAGGTCTTTCATTCAGATACAATAAATAACTTGCAAAATACTTATTTTTTATAAATTTTAATTTACTTGTGTCTCAAGTTATAATTAGTGTAAAATATAAATATTGTAGTATTTAAGAAAAGTGGATTACACAATTTAGGCTCATTTTGTAATTCAGGTGGTCCTAAAATTATACGTAAGCATGCAATTTTATTAAATGTGAGTAAAATGAATTATTTTTATGATATATATATATACATATATATTTTTTGTAGTCTAGTAATTTAATATTATACATTTTACACATTGATGTCTTAACCATGTTAGTTACTTACCGTAGTTATTAATTGTTGTATAGTAAAAACTGTTTTGTAGTCATATTCTAGTTTGTAAATGTAACATTAATAGTGTCTATTTATATACATATATATATATTTATATTTTTTTTAAATAACCAAATACTACTAATGCAATATATTTAATACTGTAATAAAAACATTTAAAATATTACACTCAGTTAGTTCTTTCAATAAAAAAAAAATAAAACTGTTTTGTATCTACCAAAGATTTTTACTCAAGAAATGTGATACTGAATGGTATTTAGATAATTATGTATGTTGTTTAGAATAAAAATTGAAAGTCCATATGAAAATGTTATAGCGTTTAATTTGTAATTGTGGAAACCCCCTAAATTACAAATGAACTGTTCCAACCATTACGCGCTTGACTGATCACCCACAGTGTACCGTTAGCAGGAAGCTACCTTGAGGTCGAATTCAGGGAATAAAATTGCACTGCTAGCAAAATAAAATATTGTCGTAATGTTCATACTCTCGTCAACAACCCATCTCCCATGGTTGATTTCAGTCGCATTGCAGCTTTGCAACAAAATGATGAGGAATTGGGCAAACTACGTGATTCATCATCACTTCAACTCAAAGCTTTACCAATTCCAACTTCAAACTCTACAATTATTTGCGACGTTTCAACGGGTAACCCACGTCCATATATTCCATCAGACTTTCGACGCATAATTTTTGACACGCTTCATTCTCTGTCCCATCCTGGTTTTCGAGCAACACAACTTTTAATTACAGAGCGTTTCGTATGGCCAGGTATAAACCGTGATGTACGCCGATGGTCTAAAACATTCATTCAGTGTCAACCATCCAAGTTACAACGACACATCTCACCATTGCCTACTTTTTCCACGCCTGATGCTCGTTTTGACCATGTACACATTGATATAGTTGGACCTCTTCCACCCTCTATGGTTATACAGTAGTTATTTACTGACTTTTATTAAATAATAGTTTCACTCGTTGGCCGGAAGCTGTACCCATCTCTGATATAACAGCAGACACTGTTGCACACGTGTTTGTTGATTGCTGGATTTCTTCTTTTGGGGTACCTTCCACAATAACTACAGACCGAGGTCGACAATTTGAATCTACATTATTTAAATCACTAACACAATTACTTGGAACCAAACAAATTCGCACGACTGCATACCATCCGATGGCAAATGGACATGTTGAACGATTTCATCGCCATTTGAAAACTTCTCTCAAGGTATACAATGACCCTACGTACTTCTAGGAATTTGCACTGCACTTAAGGAAGATCTTGGACATTGTACCGCAGAGCTTGTGTATGGTACTACATTGCGATTACCAGGACATTTTTTTCATAAAGATTCTGAACTTACTGATTAATCTAATTATGTTCATAGATTACGTGATGTAATGAGTAATTTTTGTCCCACCCCAACCCGCACCAATCCTAACCGTAAATCTTACATCAATCGGGATTTACTAACTTGTACTCATGTGTTTGTTCGTAGGGATTCTATTCGTAAACCATTACAACATCCTTATGATGGCCCCTTTAAAGTGTTACGAAGAGCTGACAAATATTTTGTTCTTGACATTAGTGGTCGTCAAGACACAGTCAGCATTGACCGCCTAAAAGTAGCCCATTTAGATACAGTACAAACACCCACCTCCACCCTTGAACTTTGACCCCTTATCCCTGAATACCCTATAGACTCTGCCTTATGCCAATGTATATGCACAAAGGACAAGATAGCCTGGGTTCCAGGCCCTAATTTTAGGTTACTCACTCTTTATTGCACTTAGTGCGCGCCTTACCTAATTTAATTGGCGTCCCATACTCGATTTCTTTTTTTTTCGAATTAGGGCCTGGGCAAACGATTCATGCGTACGATTTCCCACATCAAATTTGATGTGGGATATCGTATGCATGACTGATTTTGTAAATCACGTGACTGGCTTATTCCGTCTATCTCTAAATTAACTTTCTCGTTGGTGGCGCTGTCCAGAATGAGAAAAATAATTAAAAAAATAAGAGACTTGTGGCAAGTCTAAGGACAAGACTGCGCTATGTTATTTGTGAGAGAAGTAGTCTTTTATACGATTGTTGGTTTTTCCACCCCAATGCCCCTTATGTGACCTTTGACCCCAAGTTGTGAACAACACATAAATGAGAGGTGGCACCGGTCCTACTAAGTTTTAATTAAATCGGTCCAGTACTTTGCCACTAGTAGCCTTTTAAAATGTTGCCAAAAAGAAAGAAGAATCTACACAGAAACAGAACCCAGTCAGCCTGCTGCTGACCGGGTAATTGTACAATGGAAACTAAGCATGTTTGAAAAATACTGTATGCTTATGATTATTATGATTATGATTATGATTATGAAAATTGATCTGGCAGCAACGCCATAACGCACCACACAGCGAAGCATAACTGGGCAATCGGACCGATTCTTCAATGATCAATATGGGCGGCCATTAGGGTCAAAATAGAAAACTCAACAAACAACAGACAATCTCAACAAACACGGACAAACTCAACAAACAAAGGACACACTCAACAAATAAAAGACAAACTTACAAAAATGATTTTCCCATCCAACAAACTACATACACTAACAGCGTCCAGCGAGCAAAGAACAATTTCCCATTTAGACATTCCCGACCAACAAATTAATACCGGTCATCAACAGACAGATTCATCATGCAAGTTTCACAGCCGCCACAGGCCAACCAAGGACAGCTTGCCATTTGGACAATCTCGCCCAACAAACTAAAAAACCGGCCATCAACAAACTCGGCCAGCAAAGAACAAACTCGCAATAATACTAACTATTTGTTAACGTTGGAGGCAGCAAAATTAGAGCATTGCACATTATCTTACTCGAAACCTTGGTATAGAAGTAGTATTACCACCAGGCTCAACGATAATTAATTAGTAAGTTTAATCATGATGTGCACATCCTATTTGCAATAGGCATATTAATTTAAATAGGTCAATGAATTTGGTTGCAGTTTTATAAGTCGTTATTCCCGGTGTTCAATAAGGATGACTCAAAACAGGTAAAGCTAATATGTATGAGAATATTAATATTTTTTCTCAGGTATTTGGGGACGTACTGAGTATCCGGTATGATCACTTTAAGTAGGCCAAAACATCACTCTTGTGATATTTTCCTGACGCAAACTTACATCGATATAGGATATTAATCACTGGCAAAAACAAACTTAAAACAACATTTACTCTACAGTATAACATTATAAAAAAAATAGTTAAAAATCCGGAAGTGCGAAAGTCCATTTCCCGGCAATTATTGGATCCACTTTTGGTAGTACTGTAAACAAAACTGTTGGTCTTAATACAATGAACATTTGTTATATATATATATATATATATAT
>NW_022749369.1:460223-461778 GCF_011630105.1 Anneissia japonica
TATATATAAATTTAAAAAGGCAAATGGGAAAAACCCATAAAACAGCAAACGGCCACATAATGCAAAACAATTTAAAATTAAAACGGAACAGTAGAGAAAATCCGATCAGAATGACAAAATAAACTAAACTCTACTGGAAGGAATCCCAATATCTGCAGACGGATCCGTTTCGGTCTTCCAGGCCTCATCAGCATGGGCGTCGATCGGTGGGGGACAGGGAGACACGTCCCCCCACTTTTCAAAGTAGTGGGGACATCATATCGATTGTCCCCCCCACTTTTCACCAATCTTCTATAATTAAAACCCCACTTTTAAAAGTGAATGGAAAGAATAAAAATTACGCATGACTCATGAATTTTGTCTTTTCATTTTTCCAAGTGCGGTACGTATTTTCCGGACCAAAACCGAGTGTAAAAACGCAATTGTGCATACATTTCGTAACCATCTCAGAAACCACTAGATCGATTTTGTCGGTGCAGCAGTTATCAGAGGCTAAATTTATTGTGAAAACAATGTACTGAACATTGTTAAAATTGGAAGCGTGTATACTTATTAGGCCAATATTTTTACAAACTCAAAAGGGCACAATTTTTACTATTAACGATTTATTCCTTTTGTATATTATTATGACCCGTACGTATATACTAGTGTTTAATATTTTCTACATACACAGGATTACTGTTTTTCTTAATTTCAAAAAAATTATAGTTAGTCAATTGAATTTTATATAGCCATTATTAAACAATAATTATACAGCCTTTGACACGGACATGTTACGTTGACGCAATCTCGCAATGACGTCATAGTAATCAGTGGCGGATTCAAGTGGGGCCGAGCCAACCCTAAATTTTTCAAAATTATTATTTTTTAAATGGAAAAAACAAAGGAAAATTATAATTAGGATTTAGGTCTGAGAGTGCCATTTCCGGCAATCTAGAGGTGTCATAATCATAAATTTTCTTTCCTCAGCCCCAACCATGGTGGGGCTGAGGTGATCTACTTTCCAAAATTGTGCAAGTCCCTCCCTGTCCCCCCGGTTATTTTGCTTTCCTGGTAATGATAAATTCAGTAAATCACCTTTATTGTGAAATCAAAATGCTAACTAATATTTTGTGTGCTCCCTATCTCCCTAGTCCTGTTTGATCGTAGATTAGACGGCATTTCCACTCACAATAGTGTAGTCGCAATATTACTTAGACAAAAGTGAAATCCAAAAAGAGGAGAAAAGCAAAAACCTCTTGATTGATTTTAAAAGTACTGTACATGCAAAAAGACTATTAAAATTAATGATTGTTTTAAGCTTATTTGTTTTTCATGGTTCGAATTTTTAATACGTCACAAGCTACCGTAATCAGTAGATAATAAACCATTATTTTTATGAATGTTAGTTTGCACAAAATATATAAGCGGGCATAATTATGAGTAAAAGGATAATTTTAAAAACTTCAAGGCTTTGCAGATTTAAGGGGCCCAGCGGCACACCATCCCTATTTTTTTTTTTTTTTTTTTTTTCGATTTGAAAGTGGAAAAAATGAAAATTATATTCAAATTCAGT
>NW_022749369.1:463322-464808 GCF_011630105.1 Anneissia japonica
CTGGTACAGTAGAAATATACATTTTGAAACAACGATTACCAGCCCAAGAAAGCCCAACTTGCTAAAATACAAAAGTACTGTAAAAATGATTGAAGTTTCTAAACTTTCTTTAGGGAACCTTCATTGGTGTTATTCAGCACGCGGATGTGCCTTTCTTTATGTAAACTTTAAGGTTAGAGATGCCGTACATCCAGTAGTGACGACGTCATTCCAACGTCCTCGATTACGGGACCGATTCATACTGCAGGGAACTAAGGATTACACTTCTCTATTGTGCATCATCTGTTGCTGTTGAATACTTTAAGGATATCGGAGGCCTGGTAATACAATTTCACATTTTCTGGGGGAAAATTAAAAAAAATATTTGAAGACCGTTTAAAAAAAACAAAACACCTACGTATGGCTTGGTAGTTTAGACAGAAAGAATGAATATGAGAAGAGAATAAAAAAACAAAACAAATTGGGACGCCAATTAAATTAGGTATGGCGCGCACTAAGTGCAATAAAGAGTGAGTAACCTAAAATTAGGGCCTGGTACCCAGGCTACACGCAGCGAAGCATAACTGGGCAATCGGACTGATTCGTCAATGATCAATATGGGCGGCCATTAGGGTCAAAATAGAAAACTCAACAAACAAAGGACAAACTCAACAAACAACAGACAATCTCAACAAACACGGACAAACTCAACAAACAAAGGACACACTCAACAAATAAAAGACAAGCTTACAAAAATGATTTTCCCATCCAACAAACTACATACACTACCAGCGAGCAAAGAATAATTTCCCATTTAGACATTCCCGGCCAACAAATTAATACCGGTCATCAACAGACAGATTCATCATGCAGATTTCACAGCCGCCACAGGCCAACCAAGGACAGCTTGCCATTTGGACAATCTCGCCCAACAAACTAAAAAACCGGTCATCAACGAACTCGGCCAACAAAGAACAAACTCGCAATAATACTAACTATTTGTTAACGTTGGAGGCAGCAAAATTAAAGCATTGCACATTATCTTACTCGAAACCCTGGTATAGAAGTAGTATTACCACCAGGCTCAACGATAATTAATTAGTAAGTTTAATCATGATGTGCACATCCTATTTGCAATAGGCATATTAATTTGAATAGGTCAATGAATTTGGTTGCAGTTTTATAAGTCGTTATTCCCGGTGTTCAATAAGGATAACTCAAAACAGGGAAAGCTAATATGTATGAGAATATCAATATTTTTTCTCAGGTATTTGGGGACGTACTGAGTATCCGGTATGATCACTTTAAGTAGGCCAAAACATCACTCTTGTGATATTTTCCTGACGCAAACTTACATCGATATAGGATATTAATCACTGGCAAAAACAAACTTAAAACAACATTTACTCTACAGTATAACATTATAAAAAAAATAGTTAAAAATCCGGAAGTGCGAAAGTCCATTTCCCGGCAATTATTGGATCCACTTTTGGTAGTACTGTAAGGT
>NW_022749369.1:465495-467204 GCF_011630105.1 Anneissia japonica
CCCCCCACCCCCCCCCCCCCCCCCCCCCCGCCCAATTAATTCTGCTGATGCAAATCCAGATATTCTTTACATGGGGATCGATCGGTGGGGGACAGGGGACATGTCACCCCCACCTCCACTTTTCAAAGTAGGGGAAATCATACCGATTGTCCCCCACCCCCCACTTTTCACCAATCTCCTATAATTAAAACCCCACTTTTAAAAGTGAATGGAAAGAATAACAATTACGCATGACTCATGAATTTTGTCTTTTCACTTTTCCAAGTGCGGTACGTATTTTCCGGACCAAAACCGAGTGTAAAAACGCAATTGTGTATACATTTCGTAACCATCTCAGAAACCACTAGATCGATTTTGTCGGTGCAGCAGTTATCATAGGCTAAATTTATTGTGAAAACAATGTACTGAACATTGTAAAAATTGGAAGCGTGTATACTTATTAGGCCAATATTTTTACAAACTCAAAAGTGCACAATTTTTACTATTAACGATTTATTCCTTTTGTATATTATTATGACCCGTACGTATATACTAGTGTTTAATATTTTCTACATACACAGGATTACTGTTTTTCCTAATTTCAAAAAATTATAGTTAGTCAATTGAATTTTATATAGCCATTATTAAACAATAATTATACAACCTTTGACACGGACATGTTACGTTGACGCAATCTCGCAATGACGTCATAATAATCAGTGGCGGATTCAAGTGGGGCCGAGCCGACCCTAAATTTTTCAAAATTATTTTTTAAAAAATGGAAAAAACAAAGGAAAATTATAATTAAGATTTAGGTCTGAGAGTGCCATTTCCGGCAATCTAGAGGTGTCATAATCATAAATTTTCTTTCCTCAGCCCCAAACATGGTGGGGCTGAGGTGATCTACTTTCCAAAATTGTGCAAGTCCCTCCCTGTCCCCCGTCTATTTTGCTTTCCTGGTAATGATAAATTCAGTAAATCACCTTTATTGTGAAATCAAAATGCTAACTAATATTTTGTGTGCTTCCTATCTCCCTAGTCCTGTTTGATCGTAGATTAGACGGCATTTCCACTCACAATAGTGTAGTCGGAATATTACTTAGACAAAAGTGAAATCCAAAAAGGGGAGAAAAGCAAAAACCTCTTGATTGATTTTAAAAGTACTGTACATGCAAAAAGACTATTAAAATTAATGATTGTTTTAAGCTTATTTGTTTTTCATGGTTCGAATTTTGAATACGTCACAAGCTACCGTAATCAGTAGATAATAAACCATTATTTTTATGAATGTTAGTTTGCACGAAATATATAAGCGGGCATAATTATGAGTAAAAGGATAATTTTAAAAACTTCAAGGCTTTGCAGATTCAAGGGGCCCAGCCGGCACACCATCCCTATTTATTTTTTTTTTTCGATTTGAAAGTGGAAAAAATGAAAATTATATTCAACTTCAGTCTGAGAGTGCCATTTCCGGCCAATAGAGGTGCCATTATCATAAATTTTCTTACTTCATCCCCATCCATGGTGGGGCTGAGTTGGTCTACTCTCTCCATCTGTAAAAGTCCCTCTTTGGGCCCAGCTCTATTTCAAATCTCTGGATCCGCCACTGGATACTTTGAATATTTCGTATGGAAATAAATGTTAATTGCATTGCTTAAAATCAATTGAAAGGCTATAGGTGCCAGAGCTTCCGGGGGCTTTTCCCCCTGGTCCCCAACCAAGGCTTGAAC
>NW_022749369.1:467264-470584 GCF_011630105.1 Anneissia japonica
AGATATATGTGCGCTTTACAAAACTTATTATCATTATAACTCCAAACATGTGTGCTGGCTCTGAATTGCAAGTACGGAGCGGAGATACAGTAATTGGTTTATGAGTTTTTAACTTGTTGAAAGTCATCCTTGTAGACAGGGTTTTTGCTCCTAAACTATAGTACAGTTTAATGACATACATTCGGTATTGGAAACAGTACAGTGTATACCCTATTAAAAAAAAATGTTTTAAGTCTTAGGCCTATTTACTCTCTTAAGTTTATACTAAACTATATTTTAAAACGGTGTAAATAATGCCAATGCTTTTCCATTTTGTTCAAATGTTATTAATGGGTATTTCCATCGTTCTTTAAATATATTATCCTAACTAACATTGCATTTTAACGTGTTTCCTGATGTCTTATTGTATTATATCTACGGGTCTGTTTTATACTTCTTTTACCCGTGGATACACCACATAAGTGTGTGCTAAAAACGTGCATAAATGTTTGAATAAAAGTGTATACTGTACAGTATTTAAAAAAGATTATTAAAACTAACTATGTGCTCACACATCACCCAGTGGCGGCGGCTCAGTCGGGGAGAAAAACTACAATCCGTCGGAGACGAAAAAAGTTTCAGGCCTATATTTACATATTGATAGACTCTAAAATCGATTCAATAAGCCTTTGAAACCCCTAAATTCTTATATTTTCGGGGGGCTTCGCGCGCACACTGGACCACCGACCACTGACGTCAACTAACAGAGGGGGAGTGAATGTGTGAAATGAGTAAGAGGAGTCTCAGGGAAGAGCCCTGAATGGGGTGATTCTCCCTTAAACCTCTACCACTTTTATTTATTTAAGTTGATATATTATTGACTTCTACTATTTAGCATGGTCTTTTCTGATAAGTTTTAAAGCAATTTTTTCTTCAAAAAAAAGAGGAGCGTACGCCCCTTACGCCTTTCTAAATCTGCCACTACATAACATCATCACACTTATTGGTGTAATATGCAGCATACCTCCTATTGTAGAGGGTAGAGAGTTTAACATTTTAACTAGCGGCCGGGTAGGTGAACTGAGCAGTATAATCATGTTTCCCTGATATTAAATGAAGCTGTTTGTCGGAAATGAGCAGTTGACGAATGAACTTCAACTATATATCATTATACTGAATAGATACTAATATTTTATGCAGGGTAAACCATGGACCATGGTATAAACAGAAAAGCGGGTAGGCCTTCCTGAAATAACGCCTTATAAAACTGCATCCAAATTCATTGACCAGGAAAATACGCCTATTGCAAATATGATGTCTATCGTTTTTAAAAACTTACTAATTAATTATCGTTATGAGCATAGTGGTAATACAACTTCTATACCAGGGTTTCGAGTAAGATAATGCGATTCGAATTACTAATGCAATGGTCTAATGTTGATGCCTTTAACGTTAAAAAATAGTTGTGTCTTTGTTGGCCTAGTTTTTCGTTGATGGCCAGTTTTTTTTAGTTTGTTGGGCGAGATTGTCCAAATGGCAAACTTTCATTGGCTGGCCTGTGGCGGCTGTGACATTTGTATAATGAATCTGTCTGTTGACGACTTGTAGTAATTTGTCCGGACGGGAATGTCTAAATGGGAAATTGTTCTTTGCTAGCTGGTGGTGTATGCTAATGGTTGGTTGTAGTTTGTTGGATGGGAAAAATTATTTTTTGAGTGTGTCTTTTATTTGTTGAGTGTCTTTTGTTTGTTGAGATTGTCCTTTGTTTGTTGCGATTGTCTGTTGTTTGTTGAGATTGTCTGTTGTTTGTTGAGTTTGTGGTTTGTTGAGTTTGTCCTTTGTTTGTTGAGTTTTCTATTTTGACCCTAATGGCCGCCCATAGATCAATGATTAAGTCCACCCCTTCTTCTACACGACTGACCGTAAAGCATAGTACACGGAAACATACAAAAGTAAAGGTAGGCCTAGACTATATAGATAGATATGTACATAGTACTTTAGGCTACCTGGTAGGCCTAAATGTACGACTGGAATGGCCTACATGTATAATTTACTAACCTAAAATCTTGCCCATATAATTGTGTTTATTAGTCCTGAGCGACTAGTCTGTGTGTTATTTTAAAGGAGTTGAACGGGAATATCTGTTCTTAGCCCATATTGTATAACTATAACGGGCTAGTTCACGGTATTGTGTAAATATGTTCTTATTTACACGGCAGCTTGGCCATTCACATCCAAATTTGATGATGCCGACATACTGTAGTGCTGGTAAAATATAGTCTCAGCTCAAACATGGTGTCATGTCATTTTTTGCATTGCCATTACTTTCAAATAATATGCAAACCTATAAGGGCAGAAGTGTACAACTGAAAACTAAACGTGTTTGAAAGACTTGAATTTAAGGTAATAAATAGGCCTTACGAAAACTGATGTGGCATCAACGCTATAATGAAACATTTTAAAGGATGCAGCGAAGCGTAGCCGGGTAGTAACACAGGCAAACAAGAAGTGTGGTAGAATTTTAATAGAGTTATTATAGGCCTACATACATGACATAGTTGAACCCTGTCTCTAAATCACGGGTGGTCATAAAAATGGGGCGGAGGGCCAATTTGAGTTAACACTCAGGGTGAATTTGATGCCAGTACCAGGACCGGATCCAGAATTTTTCAAAGGAGGGGGAGGCACAACAGTTTCAGAACAGGTACAGTAAGTGAGTAGCACATAACATGCCATTGCATTTAAATTTTAAAAAATTTGGTGGCAAAACGGGGGACGTTCCCCTTACTGGATCCGCCTCTGCGTACAGTATCTCTATACCCCATAACGCAGTGGGTCAATATATATTTCCACAAGTAGCTATAGGATAGGCCTATCACAACTGCTACTAACCATAGTTCATTAAAAAAAATTATTTGTTATGATTTTAGAAATTATAGTAACAATTGATGTTTTAAACTACGAATATAATTATTCAACTGCTAATTTAAGGTTCTAGATTAATGCAAATAATTTGTTGTCTCAGTATCTGTTTATAGAGAAAGTAGGCTACTCCAAATGACCATTGAATAATTCATCGACAATTAGGTAAATATATTTCTCTTTCAAGATGCCTGAATATAGGGACTGGGTGGTTATTGGTTTTACTGGGATTGCAGCTTCTGCCGCGGTTATTGCACTATACACCATGAGAAAGCAGAAAGAAAAAAAGATCGTCTTTGGGAAGAGATGTAAACTACGTGACTTTATGTTGAAAGATTCAGTGACGTTCTGCAACAATGGCTCGTACGCAGCTGCGCCTAGAAAAGTCATCGAAACCCAGAGAAAGTATGATGTATTTG
>NW_022749369.1:470668-472929 GCF_011630105.1 Anneissia japonica
ATATATGTGTGTGTGTGTGTATATGTATATGTATATATATATATATATAATTTAATTAAGAAATCTTTATTCATCAACATATAGGCCTACACATAAAATGATTTATAACAGTGGAAATAATACTAATCCTCTTTGAAACGTAATAGTGAGGTGCCATCACAACAAATAGTCTTATTAAACCAAAATAAATAAATTAGTTGTTGACATATCGTTTACGGTATGAACTATTGTGGCTGTGTGTGATAGCGAGAGGTTTCAATGAGGTTCCAAACCAGGGACACTTTTGTTTTTATACAACATCCTATTTAAGCAGTTATTATTATTGCTTATGTGTTTACGGTGCTACGCAGCAATCCTAATTTAAATATAATATTGAATCCGCCACTATACTAATCGTTGCACACAGGTTTCAACTGGAGCAGGAAAGTAACCCTGAAGGCTGGTACCGATACCAAATGGAGGATATCTTCTCAAATGCAATAGATAAAGTTGCCCGATTTGTTGGATCAGATAAAGAGAATCTTGTCTTGGTGGAAAATGTAACAACAGGTACAATTAAATTTATCTACAATACTTTCATTACACATAAAACAAATGTGGTAAGTTTTCTCAATCAATTTGATCGTATTTCTACACGAGAGTTATAGCGGATAGTTATAGCGCTTACACTGGTATAAAAAAGAGTTGAAGATTAAAATTCATGTGTGTTCTTCAAATTATATATTAGTCGTTGAAACAAAAAATTATGAAAAGTCATGCAGACTATAATTGAACACTGTATTTTCGAAAGAAATGTTCGGCCAGTCCTCTGGCCTTCATCAGCTTTACTGAATGCACAAGATTGGCTGTTGCAAGTTGTATATTGTACAATATAAACAATACAATAGTGATGTAGACGGATTACCGGTATAGTCCAATTATCTAATAGTTTATGCTGTAATATACAAAATGAAATTCGAGATCAAAGCGGTCAAGTATAGTGAGAAGCGAACTGAATAGAGGTGGTCGGAATTAATTGTATGGGAAGTTGTAATCACTGAGAAAATCTATATCTTTATTGAGGCGTATGGTGTGGGTTTTGTGGTTAAGTATAATTTTGAGTTCGGAAATGCGGCGATCGTTCAGAGATTTAAAGTTATTGGCTATGAGTACACATCTCAAATCATTAATGTTATGGTTAGGAGAATTGAAATGTGTGGCTATCGGAAGGTTCTTATCGGTGCGGATTGATGATTTGTGATTATTTGTGATGATTTGCTTCTAAAAGAAGCTCCGGTTGCACCGATGTAGGTGCCATGATCACATGCATTACACATTATGATGTAAATCACGTTCGTAGAATCACATGTGAGTTGAGGGGGGGGGGGTGATTTTTTTGTTAGTGACTGGGAGTGTGATTGTGTCTTTAGTGATAATATGTGTGCATATTTGACAGCGAGCCTTATTACATTTCATATTACCATATGAAGGAGGTTTAGTGGTGATGCGTGAGGATGTGAGGAGGGATTTCAAATTGGGTGGCTGGCGGTATGCAAGAATAGGTAGTGTACTAAATAAGTGTTGTATGGATTTGTCGAGCTGGAGGTGCGAGGAGTCGTCTTTGATAGTGTTGGTAACGGTCTTGTTGGAAGGATGGAATTCGAATATGAGGGGGATGCGTTCGGATTGAGTTGTGGGCTTGTAAGCGAGGACATCAGAACGACAGTGTGTGGAAGCTTTGTAAATTTGAGATTTAATCAGGCCAAGGGGATATCCAGCTTTGAGAAGGAAACCTAATAAATTAGACACATGAAATTCAGAGTCAATAGGGTAGAACATAAACATTTTAGACGGAGACATTGTCTGTATATTATCAACTTGCAACAGCCAATCTTGAGCATTCAGTAAAGCTGATGAAGGGCAGAGGACTGGCAGAAAATTTTTTTCGAAAATAAATAGTGTGTTCAATTATAGTCTACATGCCTTGTCATAATTTTTTGTTTCAACGACTAATATATAATTTGAAGAACACACGTGGATTTACAATGATATATAATATATATACATATATATAATATATATATATACTGTATATATATATATATATTTTATATACGATTATTACAACTTGTTCCTATTTCAGCACTATTATTTGTTTCTATTGTATTTACGGAGCTACGCAGAAACCTTGATTTATATATATATATATATTATATATACATATATATACACACATATATATATATATATATATGTATATACATATATACACATATATATAC
>NW_022749369.1:473673-478328 GCF_011630105.1 Anneissia japonica
ATATACATATATATATATATATATATATATATTCATTTATTTATATTTTAGCTATAAACGCAGTGATGAAGTCACTTCATTGGCTGCCAGGTGATAAGATACTCATCACAAATCAGACGTACGAAGCTGTTAGGAACACTGCGCTTTTCATCAGTCAAATGAATAAAGGTATGATTCATCAGGTGATACAACTCCTCAAAATGGAAACAAAATTTATAAAAAAAAATAATCGTCAATATTTTATACAACCAATAACCACATTTTATTAAATGTGGTATCATTCTATTGTTATTTAAGGAGTTGAAGTTGTTACAATGGATGTGTGCTTCCCGATTGACGGGAAAAAAAAGCTGGTTGACCAATTGGCTACGATACTTGATGCAGATAAAGGGATCAAACTGGCGATATTAGATCACATCACCAGTGTGTCTGCCATCCTTATGCCCGTAGAGGAAATGATACCAGAGTGTCATAAAAGAGGGGTGATGGTGATGTTGGATGGTGCGCATGCTCCTGGACAGGTTAAACTGCAATTGGACAAACTTGGAGCAGATTTCTACACAGGTATAATCTATACAATTTAAAGCATTTTGTAGCTCTTCTCTTAGCTCTTCTTTAAGATGCTTGCTTCCCAATATAGAACCATGAGTTCAAATCACATGACACAAGCTTTTTTTTGTTAACGATTAAATACAAGTTCACTTCCCAAGCTTCATAAACATACTTCCCATAAATATATCGTTTCCTCCATACAAGATCATATTATTTACATAAATTTCATGATCTGATTAAAATTTTTTTATAGGTAACCTGCACAAATGGTGTTTTGCAACACGAGGTTGTGCTCTTCTCCACATTGACCCAAAGCACTCTGACGTCATCCATCCTCTGGTGACTTCTCGTGCGCAATTCCATTCTCGTCTGCGCAATTCCATTCTCGTCTGCGCGATCGTTTTATGCAACAGGCAACCAAAGATTACACGTCATTGTGCACAGCAACGGCTGCAATTGAGTTCATGGAGGACATTGGAATGGTACGATACACTTCTTAAAAATCGTTGAAAAATAATTAAATAGAATCAGTAGGCCTATTCATTTACAGTATTGACTTTACCAAAAATTCACTTTTTAACTCTGCTAAAATTCCCATTAAACTTTACGATTAAAATTATCCTAAACATGTAAACGATCAAAAGAGGTCTTTTAAATGTTTAGTTTTTCGCTAGGGCTAAACAGTATGTATATTTTATTTTTCCAGGAAGCCATATCCCAGTATAATACGAATTTAGTAGAGTGGGCTGCAGACATGCTTGCCAACGCATGGAAAACAACTCATCTACCAGTACACCGTAGTCTGAGGGCTCCCTTCATGGCTCTTGTGAGGCTTCCAGAAAATATAAATGATGTAAAATTGAACTGCGACACTTCAAACAAATTACTGGCCGAAATTTACAAGAAATACAAGATTCACTGCATATTTACAGTTGTAGATAACAAATTATGGGTCAGAGTTTCAGCTCAAATTTACAACTACAAAGACGATTATTTCAAGTTGCGAGATGCAGTAGCAGATTTTTCTCGATGAAAATAATATACTTAATCAATTGTATATAATTATAATGCTCTTTTTGGCATCCCGTTTATTTAATTAATTTGCACTTGCTACTGACTATTAAAAGAAATACAGTACAATAAAAAAAATCGCAATTTGGTTTATTTTATTATGTTTAAAAAGATATAACATATTTCGCAAAAATCAGGACTTTTTAACATGCGCACACCCAAACCCTATTCGTTTTGACTCACAGGTGTTAATCCCCACAGACGTTAAATATAATTCATTTAAGACTAAGATTAAGAACTTTAGCTATCTTTTCGCAGTAATTTATAATAGCGGCCATCGCCGCTACCTAGGAGTACCCCCTCAATCGGTGTATAAGTTTTCGTAACCAAAAACGCCTCAGAGGTTATTTTCGGACGTCTAGAAAACAAACATTTAGCGTGGGAGTGCCACCGGACCCCCTAGGGTGGTGTTATCTCGGCCCCCCCCCCTTTTCGGACATCTCTGGATCCGCCCCTGACAATATAGGCCTACTCGGCTCCCTGAGGGAGTATTCCATTGAATATATTTTCTATTTTCTTTCACTTTGATCCTAATTATAGATACCGTATTATTTTTATGTAATCTGTAACTAGTAGGCCAATATTATAATATTTATGTACAATTCATGAAAATAAATGTAGAATTGAATACAATTTTGTAATGCGAATTTCTTTCATCGACATTTATAAACCGTACATGAATAAAAAAAATAACATGAAAATTGAAAGAGAATTATATTTAAAATTGAATTACAATTGTAAAAATTAATTTAATCATTATAATTATACAAATTACATGAAAATTATATACACAATCGATTCAAATTAAAAACATTGAGAATAAGTAAGACCTAGTATAAATTAACATGGAAGTAAAATTGATTAGATTAAGAAATTTAATTGCATTATGCTTTTGATAGACAATATAGTTATGGGTCCGTTATAATTAACAATTACAGTACTTAAGGTGTATTCACATCGGATCGGAACCGAAATTTGGACTGCATTTCCGATGCGCTGAACGTCAACGTCCCTATAACACACTGATTCAATTTTCTGATCGGATCCGAAAATTCGGATTCGGTGTAAATGCAGGGTGACTATAAGTTCATCTCAAGCGCAGATCCAGTAGTGGAACGGGGAGTGGGCAAGTGCCTCCCTGTATTGCCACTACATTTTAAAATGTCAATGCATATCAATGTTATGTATTGACATAAGCGCTACCCACTTTACTATTCTGAAATCTGTTGTACTCGTACCCGCCCATCCCCCTTCCCACCCCCACATTTGAAGAATTCTGGATTCTGGACATACAGATTCACAAAATGGCTCCAAAAACACCAGATAAAAAAAATTGTGCGATAGATTTTCTCTATTAGATGGTCACTACCCTCATAATACAGCAATATAACAAATAGGCCTATAAAGCTTTAGTCATATCAAGGTTACTGAGCCATTTCCAAATACATGATCATTATCAAATACAATGACAGCGAAAAACTGCCTATCTACTAAAGGATTATCAATTTCAACAACGAACAAAACAGAGTTTAATTTCAATTCTAACACGGAAAACATTGTCGGTTTCGGGAATTTGATTTTTCGATTTTCGTTTAAAATCCCGCTCAAGGCGAAAACAAAAGTATCGATATCTAGGAACATTGAAAGAGTTTGTTTTCGACTTGTAATTGCCATGCCCATAACATGAATTGCTCATGTAATAGATTTCGATTTTTGAAAATTTCTGTTTTTGTAAGCAGTGATATTGATGAGAGTGGCATTGGAGAAGTTAGTAACAATACCGTTAATATTGACTTGGCTGGCAGTTGCAGCTCCATCAAGGTCGCATGGATTGGCCTCACCCATATCAACCACATCAAATGATGCTTTGCATGTTGGTGACATAAAAACGTAATAAGTATGCGGATGTTGATTGATTTTCAGTTGAATAAACGATAAAGTAATGCCGTGATGTTTATATAGTTTGAGATGTTTACATAGTTATTTATAGAAAGAAGATGCTGCAGAAAGTAATTTGCCACGTTGAAACTACTTCTTTCATTTAGCTTACAATGCTTTAACCATAAATCTAAAGCTAGCACGTCTCATTCGTCCATTCAATCCCAGATTGAAAACAACAACTTCATTCAAATACTTTTAACAGCTTAAGTTTATGAAAAGAAGTCAACAAGTCTACAAAAGAGTTTCTATACTCTAAGTTTCATTGAATTATAATGATTGTCGATGGTTTTAAAGTTGTTGGTTCCTCATGCACGAGGTGGTTTCTGAAAATATAATATATAAATATATATAATTCAAATTAGAATTAAAAGAATAAAGGATGTTTTTTATGTGAAATATGTTATCTAAGCTATATTTTCAATATGATTCTAAGCTTTAGTAATACAAACTTATGTGAGATATTTACTCAGAGATATCATATAAACAATAATCTATATTTGCTCCTTTGTTCTATTCAATAATTTAATTATACTTAAATCATTTTTAATATTAATTGGGATTGTTTTCTTCAATGGCCAATCAAACTAATAACTATATGCCCTTAAAAATATTTAAATCAGTGAAATAATTTAGTAAGTAGACGTTATAGTGTGTATGAATTCAAATGACCATGGGGTTAATGTATGAATAGCCCGCGGGGATACCTATTTCTTTAGGTTATCGACTAGTAACCAAGGACTTAGAGCCCCTTTGCAAGAGGGTTGGTCGATGTCTGCAACCGTGCATAGCGGACTAGTTCCGCCTCACCAACCAACACGAGGTATAAAGAGGGTGGAACAATTAGACACTGACCACTATTCTTAGCAAGACGGTAAAGATGACCGACAGATACAAACTAACAAGAAGTATTTGGTATACTGCGGCTCATTCAAACTAGTTTTGTAGTCGAGGCAGTGATTTAAAGGTATGGCCAGTTCTTCATTAAACTTTTAGCACTGTTTAGATACACACAATTCAGTCTTTCAAAAACAAATACATATACATACAAGCATACGTATATACCCGTACACACAAAGTGTACACAAATATAT
>NW_022749369.1:479054-512209 GCF_011630105.1 Anneissia japonica
TATATATATAGGCCCTATATTGAAAACTTACAAAGAATTAAAAAAAACTAATAGCTAATTTTTGTCTTCATGGTTGCGCATGCCGTCGGTCACAAAGCCTGATAAAGCTATAGCACAAATATAATAAATCGAATATAAAATGCATTCCTGACACAGCTAATGTTTAACAATTCAATTGATTTATCGTTATTATTGTTGCAGGACAGGAAACTGGACGAAGCAGTAAATGTACGATATGCTAGCAACAGATCCGCAGAAGCGGGAAATAGTCATGTCTCAGCCCTTGATTGTCCAAACGCAATTCTTGAGAATACTCAGACCAAGAACTGTGTATGGACATCAGTGGTTGGAACTGTTATGTCAACATACCCGCTTCTAACTTCCAACCAATCAAGTTGTAGAACTGCCGATCCTCATTCGTCACAACCACTTGCCACCAGCTGAGTTCCCGAAGCCGACTATACAAAAGACGTCCGTGGAGGGATGAAATGAAAAGTCTGATCATTTATGGCCTATTAAATTACATTAAAAGTCGGGGTACTTCTTATATTAAAATGTACCCATTAAGATTGTTTAGAAAATGCAGTACTGTAGGTATGGCCCGACATAAATCACGTTATGCTATACGGTAAATTTTACCATGCTCATCAAGTAAACATCGTACCATGATAGTTACAGTAAACCTTAATTAGCCGTAGGCTTATTCTAATTGTTAGTAACATCATAAGCTACCTACAGAATCGGAGATTTACAATGTTCATTTTCTCACATTTACCGAAGGGCTTCGTCTGCTAAAGTTGGTTCACATTAAGCGCAACTTTGAAGCGTTTTAACGCAAACGCAATCACCGCCCACGCCGATTTTCAGTTGACGAACACCAACACAGAGGCAAGGGTACACGTAAAAGCTGGTGACGAGATCTGACGTGTTTAGGCCACACAATTAGGCCTTTACGAGTTTACGTCAATTATCTTGTGTTTGGGTTTTCCACATATGAACCAAGCTTTGAGAAAAATCAGTGCCAATTATGATGGCCAAATTCCAATACAATAACCTGCATACATTATGTTTTACATTAAAATTAATTCTATTTCAGAGACGATGTTGAGACAATTTACAGTAAGCTATTCCATCTAAAACTTTCGCAGACTTTAAGCCTATTTTATGCGTTTCGTAAAGACCAATGGCTTACCGTGAATCAAGGTCGATGTATATAATACTGCACCGTCAGCAATCATTCCCGTTCCCATTGAGTATAATCCAGATTTAACTACATTATGTTAATACAATGCACTTAAAACAATGTTTGCAGCGGTATAGAGTAAGAAACAGAAGAAAAGACCGTAATCCCCAGGCACTAGCAATGAATACCGAGCACCAGCTAACCATTCATTCGCTGGCAGCCCGTGCTGGTACACATTTTTAACTTATCAATCACTCCCGAATAACTAATGTGCGCTATTCTTACCTCTCAGCATCTGAATTAAAGTTTTATAAATCGAAACACTAAAAGCAACACTAAGTAGAACTGGAAGTGATAGTCACAATGCTAATGTACTGAACAGTACAGAAACGCCGCCAAGAAGCATCGAAATCAATCAAATCGATCAATTCTATCTGGGTAGATCTCACTTTGTCAAAATGTTCGCTTCATTTTTCGCCACAATATAGCAGCACACATTGTTTCTGGAGTGCTATTTTATTATAATCTATCAAACAAACAAATTTTCGAAATAAAATCATCAAAATGTAGAAGCCATGGGTGTCGGTATTCTTAAAATAAAAAAGGAATTCTTAAAGGAACTAATTAGAGCAGCAAGTTTTCTGAACTTGAAAGTGCAATTTTGAGAGTAAGTTTTTTATAAAAGCAGTTTAAAACAAGAGTATTGTTATAGATTGCAGTCTCGCTGATGAACTGGTCTGAATTTAGACTGTTAGCCTACTCCTCGTAACCAACTAACAAAACTTATTTTCAAACTCGTTGTGGCTCGGACTCTCAACATCGCGGTTTGGAGGTTCGAAGCCTTCGCTGTGGAAATTGCTTGTGTCCCTCTACGTTTGTCTCCAACCTGAGTATAAAATTATGGGTACCAGATATATTCTGGGATGAGTGGCGAACCTACCCCTTCCCCCACACAGAGTCTGACCCAAATGCCAAGGAAAGAGAGACGGCCAGTCTGGCCTGTGAACCCAGATCTTTGGACCTTTGCCTTTTAAATACTATTTACATTTAGAAGATAAAAAATAGAACTTCTTTAATAGGCCTATATTATATAAACCTATTATGAAAATACATTATTTATAATATTTAATCTTCTCATCTTATTTCAACGACCATTTTACCAGCGCTGGCTCCAGTCCGACCCAAGTCGCCGACTAGATCCTCGGCCCGGGTCCCAAAGTAAAAAAAAATCCCTGATAAGGTTTTCACGGAGAGAGTTGTATGGCTTAGTTTGGTCCAAACGGTGCTTTTACACCACAATACTAGGAATTGGCAATCAAAATAACGTTATTTGGATAGGCAAATTTGTTTAATACTTTTGATCCGACGAACTTGATGTGTGGCGTTGGACAGGGAGAGGGGGATGGCATGCAAGCATGCCCGATGGGGAAATTCCCCTTCCCCCGCTGGCGCCACCACCTCATTTTACACAGCAACGAGTTTTGACTGTACACCCGACAGTTAGGATTTAAAGGCATTCCGGTCACTCATCTATTGATCTATCCAAATACTACATCCGCGCCCATAATTGCACATAAAACACAGCTGATCAACCTAACATTAGGCCTATACATCCATGCTCAGGATTGGCTAAGAGTCTACGAATAGGACCATCTGGTTATTGTCCATTGGTAAGATGTCCAATCTAAAGTCATTGAATGAATTGTATTCATTAAAACCGTATAGGCTTTCTTGAAATTCTTTTCATTAATGGTTTTTTTTTGTTTTGTTTTTGTTTTTGTTAATACGAAATAAGTGTAGTATTTATTCACTAGAAAATAAAATATTGATTGTTGTCTGAGGGATAATTCGAACATCTTTATATAACTTCATTATTTATTAACATATAGGCATAAACAAAACTTTACAGTACTAAGTAATACACCAGCTAATAAAGTATTGATTGTTTAGGTATATGAAACCCTTTTCTATATATGGTTAACTAATTAATAACATATAAAAAGATGTTAGGCCTATATACGAAACAGGATGTTGGATTTATACACTAAATTGATTGTTTCGGTATTAGTGTAGTTCTATATAGCGCCATATCCATCTAACATAAGATGCTCAGGGCTCTTGATTTGGACTAGGAACTCGATCTGGACTAGGAACTCGATCAATAACTTTCTTCACCCCTAAGGGTCCCTTCGTGTCTGTGCTACCCGGTAACCCGGTACCAGCAACTCTCGTCGTCCACCACAGGGCTGTCTGTTCCAGTAAACCGGGGTATCCCTCCTACTCGTGACGTCTCGAAGGATGTTCTGGGTTCTTTATAGTGCACACGAGCCATTGTATACACTGGGCTTACGGTTTATAGTCCTTATCAGAGAAGACTTGTTCTACCACCAGGACAATAGGCGAGCGTGCCGTTCGAACCAGCGCCGACATTGGATGTGGCTTGCGGCGCCCCTACTAACCGCTCGGCCATTTGACTCGCCTTATATGATGGTTCGAAGCCATAAATATAGATAAACATAAATAAAGTTCTATACTAATACTATACCGTACGAATAAATGTGGTCTTTATACATCAGCACTAGTGAGATGTTGATTGATAGACCTATACGCTGGTTTGAAGCCCTTTTCTTACACGTTCATTATTAATTAACACAATGTATACTAAACAGTACTCCCTATACGAAGTTAGTGTGGGATTTATTCATAAGCTAATAAAGTAGGCCCTATTGATTGATTAGGTCTGTAATGGTGGATTGAAACCAATTTCTATAGGTCCATTAGTTATTTAGACGACACCAACAAAAGTCGGTAGCACAATGGAGCTTAAAACCCTTTTTTCTGAAGTTGATTACTTATTTAAATGACACGAAACTCATGTACCGATCAGTTGATTACTGGATCTGTGTTTCGCTAAAGGCATAAGCAGGAGAGGATTTAGGGGGAAACACGGCCCCTTTTTGGAAAGCCAAAAAAAAAAAAAAAAAAAGGAAAAAGAAAAGAAAGAAAAACAAATTGATCGCCCAAAGCGCCTCAGAGGTTATTTTCGGGCGTGTGGAACACCAAATTTTCGTGGGGGTATGCCCCCGGACCCCCAGGGCAGTGTTATCTTAATCGGCCCCACTTTTTCCCCCTCCCCCTTTCGGACATCTCTGGATCCGCCCCTGATAAGAACCTCCTTCTGAAGTACAGCCAAACTATAAATTACATTTATTTTTAAATTACATATTTAAAGTATTGGCGTTCAATGAAAATTAGAACGAGATAATATTTTGCTCATTTGCTAATTCAAAATTTTCAATAAAATTATATTTGTTTTGCCAATGATGCACTAGATAGAGCATCATGATGTAACATAATTATAATAATTTTTTTTTTGGGAAATGGTCCATTCGGTGCCGAAAATAGATTGTGCTTAGGTGGTAGAACGGGAATAAACGTACGGCAAATATTTAATAGTCCATAAATGTAATTAACATATGAGGTAATTTCTATGCCGTGGAGGATAACCAGCGTTTGCACTGATCGGGTTACCTAGGGTAAAGAAGAAATATAATAAGTAACAATAGAATTCTATTTCTATGTACTGTAGGCATATTGCAGACCCGTATCCAGGGTGGGGGTGTTATGGTTCGGAAGATCCCCCTTTTCTAGCAAAACCCCCCTTTTCTGTCGAAACCCCCTCTTTAAATTCCCCAAATAAGTCCTAACCCAACTAATGCACTGCAGACCCACCCAGACACAGACATTTTCAAACATATCTGCTTTTATAGCATTATTTAGATCCACAAAAACCTCTTGCGTTTGAGTTTCGCCGACTCCACCGGGGCTTCGACTGTGGACCTCACGCCCAGAAAAACCCTTGGAAGAACCTGGCTACGGGCCTGTATTGTAGTCTATTTAAAAAGTCATGTTTCAGGTATATACTGCAAACAAATGAAACAAGCAAAGAAAACCAATCACCGTCGAAGGGCGATCTAAAATCGCCATTTTTGGACAAACCAACCAGACATGAAGGACAGGCCGACAATCAATCGCCAGACAACATACATCATCGATTCTATTCACTTATGATGTAGCTGGCCTCCACTCTTCAGAGGATAACGCATTGTAGTGAGCGGATTAACAGCGTTAGCTTCAAGGCCAGAGAAAGATAGAATCAGTCAGATCAACCATTGTCATCGATTAGCCTTTAGCGCATTACCGAGTGTACGCATACGTATATCTTTTGCACAGAGAATTGCAGTATCTTTAAGATTAGTTTATTTGGCATAAGCCTAGCTTTTGAGCAGGCCTACACTTGCTCTTCTTCAGCAGCAGTAATAAGTAGGACAAGGTGAAAAAACCTGTGTGACTACTAAACCAAGAACCATCTTTCAGACAGTAAACTTCTACTGGAACTAAATTTGGTGTTGTTCATTTCCCATTTTTATTAGTTTATATTTAATCTAAACTGCGCATATATAACATTTTAAAAAAGCACTGTGCTGCAACACCAGCCCAAACTGATATAAACCGTATTTTATTGATTCCATCAATTTTGTGTTTTCAAGAAGTCCTACGTAAATTAGACTAGTAGTTTATTTTTAAATGTACTGTAGTATGGGTAATGAGGTTGAACCTAGCGCACATTCTATACTATTCATTTGTTTTGTTAATATGCAATCTTTATTTTTTTTCACAGCATTTGCATCATATCTTGAATCAATGTCAAAAGAAAACAAAATGTAATTTAAAGAAGTGAGGATATGCTCATAGTGTCATACGTTTGTACTTTAGTCAAGCGAAATATTAGCAGCAAGCACTTTCCAGATTGTTTTTCTCAATTTCCATATACTGTATCCAAGATAATATAAAGTATATGTGTATATATATCATATACACACTATTATATACAAACATAACCATGGCTATAAATACGGTATCACATTTAATCAAAAACAGGTTCAGAGTTTCATTTTAAAAGTATATTTAATAAATTAACTATATTTCAACAGTTTACTTGATTCTGAAATGCCATCATAATATAGAAAAAAAAAAATTGTTGTATATATCAGTTCTATACAAGTATTTGTCATAAGGTGTTTTCAGGGGAGTTGTAGTGTAGTTTCGTTATAAAGACTTCACTTTCAAACTCCTGGGCTCTGAAGAAAATCCAGCAAGAATAACATTTCCTTGGTCGCGTCGAATTACCCCGTTGTATAACTCCACAGCTTAGCCAAAACAGTTCTTCCAAAGCAGAAAAGTCGAATGTGAGCATCAAGACTAGTATAAATCTTCCTTTAGACTGACCACGCATGTGCAAAATCCTACTGTCTGCCACTGCTTGGTGAACTTACTGCATATTGAAATACAAGTGTGAACAGCAGTATGGTTTGTGCAAGTTAAAGTCGCAGAGCATTATTTTGTTCCATCCTGGCTGTTTAAACACTATCAAAACCTTACATCACAAGTAATCCGAAGTTTAACCATTATGATGATTATCCCCATCTTACAAAAACTTTACAACTTAGTTATGAGAATGGTCAGTGTTGCTCTCTCTCTCTCTCTCTCCCTCTCATGGATATCCTTATGATAACATTTCATTACATTTCTAGTTACATGATTTCATGTTATCCTCCATGTAATGTTGATATGAAAACTATTGTGTCATTTTCTTGAATTTCATAGTTTAATTCACCCTAAAGGAAAAAAGTTAACATAATCTAATTTAATATAAGATATGTATTTAAATGATAAAACATATTTTTTTAATATAAAATGTATTTACTTACATATAAACAATAAAATAAAATAAAATATAGATAAAGCACTTACCATCAGTTCCCAGTCTGCATCATTGATCAATACTAGAATACCAGGTCGTCTGACCAAAAAAAAAAAAGCAGAAGAGAACTGGAAATTATTGAAACTTCCCCAGCATACTTTAATACAGTATAGCATGATTACCAAATATTAACAACTAAACTAAACTAAATTTGGAAAGGTGATTGTCATGCAGTCTAGAAACAAGTTTGTAATTAATATATGTATTATATGTCAGCTGTGTTTTGTCAGTGAATATATAAAATACTACTAGAGAGCACATACTGCTCTATGGTAATTCAGGCCATTGTACAGTATCTAAATACACATAGCAATGTGGAAATCAAATTGGAAATGATAATATTTCATGGAGAATCTGAATACGTCTCCAATTTCAATGTTATAACATACATAGATTCTCCATGAATAAACAGTTCTGGACGCTCCTTCAATAAGTTTTCTTTTATCCACTTAAGCAGGTTTTTGATTGTCCCTACAATAAATGAAAAATAGCAAATGTTAATTTTCTGGTTAAATAATTATAGGAAATTTAGAAAGCTCATACAAATTTATATCAACCTTCACTTAAGTGGCGTCTTATACTTAAAACCCACTTTGTGTTTTCCCCTCAATCTATCATTATTATAAACAGTTCCCCTCCCAGAAAAGCTGCTATTTGGAGTAGGTGAAAGAGAACATTAAACAATACTGTAAAAGGAAACATTTTATTTTGACAGGGATGGCGCCAGCAGGGGGGAGGGCGTGTGGCCAGGGCCTCCATCGGGGAGAGCTGGCCCCCCCCCCCGTCATGAAAAAAAACCACAGTTCGTAGAAAAAAATTTATATGTATTTTTTACATATTAGTACACCCCAAAACTGATTAAACAGGCCTTTGAAACCCCTAAATTGTCATATTTTTTCGCTCAAGAGATTTTGAGTGACGCCTGACCACGCCCACTTTTTTTCGTCGGGGACATCAGCCTTTGACCGCCAGTCGGGAAAATCCTTGTGCCACCACTGCATTTTGATTGTAAACGTGTTCCAAATTCAGGAGTGTGTCCAAAAAAACAAATCGAAGCTGGGTCTAAGGAGGGGCTGATTCAAGAGATGGGCTTTTGGAATCTAAACAAATGTTAATTTATTAATATTATGGAAATCAGTGGGAGTCACCACATTCTCCATTCCTTCTCCTCATATCTGCAACCACATGTTATACAATCATTGGTTATATAGACTTACATGTCTCATCTTCTTTTTTCAACTTTACATCATGTTTCTTCACTTTATCAAAAAGTAACTCGGCTCCACCACTGCAAATAAGGTAAAATCAAGACATTTTGTTGTCTTTTTTGTGTTTCAGCAGTGTTTGTTTGGCCTATAAATATGTTCTGTTTTTTGTTTATATTATTATTATTTAATCCCTCATCATTTGATGTCACCCTCCTGGCATCATTGATGGTCTTTTGCACTGAGATTCAGCCTCGTCTTGTAGTCTACTGATATACCGTAAAGCCTTGAAAACCAGCCCTGGGATTCATCTTTTTTTAAGAGGATGGTCTTCTTGTCGAGACTGGCCTGTTTTCCGGATGGGTTCTTTTCGAGATACTTTTGCAAACTAAAGAGAGGGGAATCTTTTCAAATTGAATGCTGTAGTAAATTTTTCAATTGCTACTTATACGACATTATTCAATCAACTATGGAATTCGAAATTCTGTTCAATATTTTTAAAATACTACTAGAGAGCACATACTGCTCTATGGTAATTCAGGCCATTGTACAGTATCTAAATACACATAGCAATGTGAAAATCAAATTGGAAATGATAATATTTCATGGAGAATCTGAATACTTCTCCAATTTCAATGTAATAACATACATAGATTCTCCATGAATAAACAGTTCTGGACGCTCCTTCAATAAGTTTTCTTTTATCCACTTAAGCAGGTTTTTGATTGTCCCTACAATAAATGAAAAATAGCAAATGTTAATTTTTTGGTTAAATAATTATAGGAAATTTAGAAAGCTCATACAAATTTATATCAACCTTCGCTTAAGTGGCGTCTTATATTTAAAACCCACTTTGTGTTTTCCCCTCAATCTATCATTAATTATAAACAGTTCCCCTCCCAGAGAAGCTGCTTATTTAGAGTAGGTATTTCAAGGTGAACATTAAACAATACTGTAAAAGGAAGCATTTTATTTTGACAGGGATGGCGCCAGCAGGGGGGAGGGCGTGTGGCCAGGGCCTTCATCGGGGAGAGCTGGCCCCCCCTGTCATGGAAAAAAACCACAGTTCGTAGAAAAAATTTGATTAAACAGGCCTTTGAAACCCCTAAATTGTCATATTTTTTCGCTCAAGAGATTTTGAGTGACGCCTGACCACGCCCACTTTTTTTCGTCGGGGACATCAGCCTTTGACCCCCTGTCGGGAAAATCCTCGTGCCACCACTGCATTTTGATTGTAAACGTGTTCCAAATTCAGGAGTGTGTCCAAAAAAACAAAACAAAGCTGGGTCTAAGGAGGGGCTGATTCAAGAGATGGGCTTTTGGAATCTAAACAAATGTTAATTTATTAATATTATGGAAATCAGTGGGAGTCACCACATTCTCCATTCCTTCTCCTCATATCTGCAACCACATGTTATACAATCATTGGTTATATAGACTTACATGTCTCATCTTCTTTTTTCAACTTTACATCATGTTTCTTCACTTTATCAAAAAGTAACTCGGCTCCACCACTGCAAATAAGGTAAAATCAAGACATTTTGTTGTCTTTTCTGTGTGTTAGCAGTGTTTGTTTGGCCTATAAATATGTTCTGTTTTTTGTTTATATTATTATTATTTAATCCCTCATCATTTGATGTCACCCTCCTGGCATCATTGATGGTCTTTTGCACTGAGATTCAGCCTCGTCTGGTAGTCTACTGATATACCGTAAAGCGGATGGTCTTCTTGTCGAGACTGGCCTGTTTTCGGGATGGGTTCTTTTCGAGATACTTTTGCAAACTAAAGAGCGGGGAATCTTTTCAAATTGAATGCTGTAGTAAATTTTTCAATTGCTACTTATACGACATTATTCAATCAACTATGGAATTCGAAATTCTGTTCAATATTTTTAAAATTTTATCCATGCTAGGCCTAGGCCCTTTGTACAATAAAATAATATTGGTACCGGTACTTACACGCCAACATAATTAATAATCAAAGATAACGTCAGTCTGAGATAAGCCCATGGGGCTCCTATTCGAGGTTTTACGGTTATAGTACTGGCTTAGGCCTATCTAGGTAGGTAGTACTGGAAATACTAAGCTTCTTATCTTAGGCTAGGTCTAGGTAAGTAAGCCGGCCAACGAATGGGAAGGGTGGTGGTAGGCCCCACTCACTAGTTCAGCCTGCGTGTGACTTCTTCTGTGGTCGGGCTTAGGTATTTCATATCATTGCAGTAATGACTTTGCAGATAGAAACTCAATCTCTAGCCCTCCTACGTCATAATCAATGTCATTTTAACAATAATCATTCTAAAAAGGACCGTCAAATACCTGAATTCTAGAGTGACATTTAACTCACAGGGGGCAGCCATGTTTTACATTAGCAAACTATAGAGGGGGCTGCGGTTCAGGAGCACAACAGAGCCGTAGACCGTACATACGGTTCTGGGAGCACCATCATTTCGGTTTCACACGATATAAGGAAAACACCGAATTCTTGATATCTTCAGTTGAAATCATAACAATGTATGCCAATCGTTATTTAATCGATCAAAAAAAATCTACCATTCACTTTAGATCTGTAAACCAACCATTCAATCAACCATGCAATTACTAGTTTTTCAACTGCAAACATCGAAATCGTCATTCATTATCATCATCGTCACCATAATTGTGATAATCATCGTCATAATCATCATCATCATCATTCCTCATCTGGCGCACATTTGTCAAGTCAAGACATTACCGTTACACAGTAGAACAGAAGACGTAATAAGCTTTGATTGCACGCTTTATTCAAGATGACAAATATATGGCAGGAAACACTGATCATTATAAATACTTAGCAGAATTTATTATACATTTGGCTAATTACTCCCCATTTACGCTATAAATAAAGATATTAAATTTTAAACATATACTGTAATTATTTAACTGTATCAGAAAACTTTGCCAATAGTATGAAAATCAAATTAAAATTCAGATAATATTACTCAAGGTTTAAATAACACTTCATTCATTTGGTCACTGTTTAATATACAGTACTTTTTACATGTTAAAACTTGTAGTTTCAATCTGCAAATATCACCCAATCGAAATATTTGCGTCAACTTGTCAAGGACCAACTAATCATAGCATTTGACTCATCTACTTTTACTGCTACTAGAAAAAAAGTACATAAATATTTTCAGAATATAAAAATTACCAACAACAATTTCTCAAGATGACCAAATAAAGATCGCAAACATTGAGAATCATTGCCTCTCACTGAATTGTTTTTCTCTATTGCCACATACAATTTTCAAGTGGGTAGTGGACATATAAAATACTGGTCTGCATCAGCGTTGTCCTAACAAGTAATGGAGCGATACTTGCCAACATGAACAATAAGTAATGATCATTATTTTTATCTTAACATCACATGTAATGGAGTTGTAGCTTGATGGTTAAAAGATGCTTGCCTTCCAATCTCAGGGTCCTGGGTTCAAATCCTGTGACAGCACAGATTTTTTTCTCTTACAACTAAAAAACATCTTAACTCCCTAAGCCTAGCAATGATACTTCACTGATAAAGCATCACATTATTTCATTTAAGAGGGCCCAAAATATCAGCCGACCTTCTAGGATATGCTGGAAGGGTAACCCTTTGTAAAATATGGTTTTAAAAAAATCATACTTTGAAGTGACAATCTTAAGCGCTTATGTAATATTTTAGGGTGAGCTCACATTTAATCATACCTTGAAAATACAAACATCCTGTGATCTGATACCTTGACAGTGATGCAGTGAGTACCCTCATTTATGTAGACCCTGATTCATGCATTTGGGCGCCCATGGCATTATATGCAAATAAATGAACTGATATCTGCTAACTATTAAAACTGATTGAATAATATAAACATGAGACTATGAATACCATCTATTTTTGATCGTAATCTGTTATTCCTCAACTTTGAAATCAGAAATTATAACTTTGCCTGTAATCTCCGAAACTGTCATGAGCATCGTTGTCATAATTGTAGGACTCTCTCAACGGCCTACCGTACTCGTCCAAAGGGTGTCCGTACTGGTCCACAACTTGTCTGTCAATGATATAAGCCCCAGCAGCACGTCCCTGGTTGTCAAGTTCTTGTTGGCTGTACCTACGTGAAACGATTTCTAACTTGTCAAGTTTCCCATATTTCCAAGAGGAGAAGAGGAGTCTTGACAAAATTATTAAAAACACTGGAAATGTTGACAGTCACATTAAGGGAACATGTGCCTTTTTTCCTTCCTGGATCTACCATTGATACCCAACTACACCGACTCCCAATAATAAAGGAATGCTTTAGTGTAGCTATTAAATACATAAATATAACTTTTAACTTACCCTCAACATTTTACAAAAAGAGCTGTTCCACAATGAATATATTAGCATGATATGGTAATTCTCACTTACATGATTATCAATGACTTATCAGAATATTTAACTATAAATCATCACTAATTGCACATTAAGTTCACCAAAAGAATGTTTTACACTATACTACAACACTTATCTGGTTGAAGTGGTGACTAGTTTGTACATAAAATGTCCTATAATTACAAACTTCTATAACATACAATTACAACTTTTATTACAAGCAATATGAAGCGATAAGTGTTGCAACTACATTATTGTAACTGATATTAGAACAATAACAAAAACGAACTCTTAAAGTTATTAAAAAATGTGAAAAAGATAGTTCACAAACCAGGATTAATGAATGATAAACAATCCACTTTCAGGAATTTGTAAGAGATTCAAACTAATTAAGAAATAGAGTGATGATCAGTAACATTTCCAAGATGTGCAGAAAGGTGAGTAACAGTGCCACCCAGTTGAAAATAAAGAGGAAGGAGATATCACGGTTGTCCATAACTTAGAACCACACAATTTGATTTAAAAAAAAACAAAGGCAAACAGTATGCTCAATTATTTATCAATAATTAAGTGTTGCCACCCAAGTAATTGCAACCAGAGGACATGCCACGGATAACCACTCTAGTAATGTGTGCAAACATGTGACTTCTATATGATTCAATAGCATACAGTGCTCCTTCATTACGTGAATCCTAAAAAAAGATCTTATATCGCACAGCATGTACTAAACCAATAAAACAAATGGAAAACAAATTAATTTTTTAAACAAATCAAATTTGATGAGTTGCTATTTCATAGTTACAAGTTAGACAACTTAAAAAACAATGTTGAAATACAACTTTTTTTTTTATAGAGTTGGTTATATTAGAAAATCACAAATCTTCATAATTTAATTTGTAAGTAATTCTCAGTTGAGAGAATTTATTAAGAGAACAATAGGAGAACCTAACTCTAACAGCAAGAAAATGGGTGCGATCCACAGTAAATATATCTTGATATGTGCTACCATGGTGAGATGATGAATGTGTTCACATGGTGTGAGACAACGTAACTGTTGCCATAGTGAGAAAGAAGTGCAGCCAGGTTGATGCAACACAGTGTTGCCATGGTGAAACAACTTTACTGTGTGATGAAAAAGGTACTGTTTGCACTGCTGTACCAGCAATGCTAACACAGGTCTTGAAGTGTCTTTGTTAAAAAGATATTAAGGATGAATTAGTTGAAAATAGCAGCATGAAAAAGATGCAGGAACTCGAGTTGACTGTGTCTCACCTTCCAAACATGGAGGTTCCTGGTGGGCCTAGATATTCACCATTCTGCATGGGTACACCATAGTCCTCCAAGTAATCTGGCGTAACAGCGCCATCATACATTTCACCTTCATCATAACCTGGACAAAAAAATGTAGATGTTTCAAGCAAAACAAGAAGAACCACCAACACTATATGGTGCTTTTTTGTTGAGGGGAGGGGGAGGCTAATGAATCATTTTCTAAACAACAAGCAATTCCATACAAATGTCAATTATAATTAGTTAACTATATCAGAAAAAAAGTTGATTAGATAACATATTTCAGATATGACATATCCAGTGTCCTAAATGACCTCCACTCAATTATGATGTTTCATGAATTAATAAGATGTGTAAAAGAGACAGCCGTAAAGCCTTGAAAACCAGCCCTGGGATTCATCTTTTTTTAAGAGGATGGTCTTCTTGTCGAGACTGGCCTGTTTTCCGGTCCACCACATGTACTAACCATAGAATAGATCAGGCCGATCCAATATGTCAGATTCTTGAATGTAGGGACTATAGCTCTCATCTCCATACATCAACCCATCATCATCCAGTTGATGGCTCTCTACCATCTCCAACCACTGAGAGTTATGCCATCGGAACTTCTCCAGCTTTATTTTCTTTGCACACTCCTCATCAAATTCCTACGGAAGGAAGAATAAGAGAAAATAGATGGATGATTCCATTATTTTCAATGCTTTCTTCAAAACATGGCGAGTTGAGTATTCATTCAAAATGGTATATTTATTCAAAATTCAAATTAAGACATAAAACATAGCAGCCAAAAGGCTGAATTGCGAATTATGTTAACAATTAAAACCATTAAAAAAATCAAACAGCAAAGATAAAAAAACAAGTACATCAAAAAAGAGAAAAATATTGCATAAGGATCGATATTCTATCCAATTCGTCATTATTATTATTATTGTTATTATTATTACTATTAATTTATTTAGTTATGAATACTAATATAAAAAAGATCAAAAAACATCTTAACAAGTAGTTAAGATGTAGCCGAGGGGTAAGGCAGGCGCTATTTGAAGCCACTCCTCGTCCAGGGTTTGATTGGTAGAACCAATTCTTCTCAGATAAGGACTTAAAATAGAGGTTTAGTGTATACATCTGCCTCTTGTGCAAACCCATTGCATCTTTCGGAAAAGTAGCAAGTAACCCTGATGCTATGGTTCATGTCAGCCCCTGTTGTTGTGGAAAGATGTGAACACGTAGCTACTAGAAGCGCCTCGTAATGGCTGCTAGGTGATGCTGTGTGTTAGTGGTTATTCTTTACTTTTTATAGGAAAACTATAAAAAAATGTGTTTAAAGAAATCTTTGCAGGTGAGCTACATAAAAGAAAACTTAAATAAAATGCAATAATTATAAATAATTGTCATAAATGCAACAATTACACTATATAATCAAACAATTTAATCTGGTTTCAAAATCGTGTTATGTAATAGTTATTCTTTATTTTTTTGTTTATTCAACAATTACATAATTATATATAATTGTGATACAATTATCTAAAATACCATTACTAAATGGAAATAATAACATTGATAAGATCTTTATTTCTATATTCTCCTTAACATTATTTGGAAATGTTCCATTATTTTGAGTACATAATAAAACCTGTATTCATAAAAATTGTGGGTAAATGAAAATTAATACTCACACAAATGATGTCTAATGTATTATCACAGACCTTCCTTATCTCCACATTCTTATCATGCATCAAATCTATTAAGTAATCAGGAGCCTCTGAGACCAGTTGTAAGGAATACAAACTTACTTGGTAGGTTTTTTATGTTATAAACTTAAAGCCCTGACAAGACTATGTGATATGCCCAAATATGGTCATTATAACATCATTCATGACCATATATAGGCACATCATGTCTATATATGGGCATACATTTTTTTTTTCAAAAAAATTGATAGTCTGGACAGATCTTTTGAAATGTAAATCTAATTTGATATTTTGATTCATATTCTAGAATATCAAGACAAATTTTTTAAACATTCAGTTGAAACAATTATTGGTTCATTTATAAAGGAATATACAAGTTATCTACTTGTACTGTTTCAGAAAAGGAACTTTGAGACTACATTGTTAAAAATATTTGGTATGAGCTTTTACTGGCAGCTGATGCCAACTTCATCATGTTTTCACATTTCAATGAGATGCAGATAAAAAAAAGTTTTCAATGATTCACTACCGACTATTAGTATTACAATAAAAATTATGGAGTTCTAGTCAATTACATAGTCTACATACAGCAAAACTATATTTATGCATCAATGAAATTAGAAAAAAATGTTCTTGTCTAATTAACATACTTAAATATACAATGTAAGCAATGCAAACACTAATTGTTAATATTTAGGGGTTTTGTACTCAACAATGAGATACTAATTGTTTACAAAATTAATCTATAGAAAAGGATACGAGTTTCCCTAATGATAACCTGACGTGTTGCTTCATGAAAGACCATCTGATAAAACACATAAACTATTTGACAAACTATCTCATCATCTTCTTGCTTAGCTAAAATAAGAATAAAGAAGAATAAATGGTAAAATAAATATCTGTCAATGACAATTATAAAAATGGCACATTCCAATAAAATGGCAGATCTGAAGATAGAACAAGATTATATTACATTATATAATATAATATACAGTATATAATATATATTACACTTACAAAGTCATTTAAGGGGTGGGTCCCAGGAGTTGTGCTTACCATTAAGCAGGTCAATCAAACACTGAATAATTCCTGATTTCGCTAACACAGCTGCACAAGAATCATCAGTAGCCACTGTACCAACCAACATCACCACTTCAAGAACCAGATCATCCTCTGCAGCTCCCGGTTGCAGGCGTTCTTTAATCCACGGGACCAGTTGGTATTCTCTAACAATGAGCTCGTAGTCAAGATCAGGGATGGTGAGGTTGGCCAGGATCCCAAGTGCCTCTAATACCAGATCTTCATCTTCTGACTGTCGTATTACTTCAGCTATATTACTAATAAATTCCTGAAGTTGAAGAAAAACAAAATAATTTGGGAGTTGTAGCTCTCCAGGGCTGAAAATTAACCTCAAAACCATAGTGGCCAGCAGGGCCAGTAAGGAAAAAATGATACTGGCCCTTCCAAGGTTATACTGGTCCTATTTTTTTTTACGGTCCGAAATATAATTTTACGAAAAAAACAAAATCAATAAAACCAGCAAGATGACATTGGTGTAATAATTGTTTTTAGCCAATTGAATCTGTCTTTAACCAAAATCATTAGTCCGAGAAAAAATTCATTGTATTACTATTCATGATCGACACAAGAGTTTTAAAAATGTGATTTTAGACCACACAGAGATTGGCAATCAAAATAACATTATTTGATAGCAAATTATTATTTTTAGCACACAACGAGGTACAGTACTTCAAAAGTTTTCTAAATATAACACAAAAGTTGAAAAAATTACAAAGGCCTAGGCATAGTTTAGAACGATATCGGGGTGGGGAGGAGATCGTGGAGCACTGAGAAAAGCCTACTTTTGGGAGTTAGTGGAACAATTAGTGTCTCCAGAAAATCTGTATTTTATGCATTTTCAGCATAATTATGTATCAGGACATAAAGGATTATTCAAAATTGGCTTGGGTCTGATCGTCTGGAAAATAGGCCCCAATTTTTCATTGCAATGACCAAGGACTTACGATCTGGACCTACTGTAGCCTAGGCCTAGCCTTGGCAGATTAAACTGCTACTTCTAGGCCTAGGTGCCTACTGCCGTCACTCTGCTCTAGTACCTACACCGTGTAACAGAGCAACCCACATGGTGCATTCTTAAAATATTACATGCATTACTTAAATGTATTTTACATATCAGGCGAGAACACGAAATCATTGATTAAATAATTATGAATGACATTTCTACCACCATCGCATGCATAGACCTTGATCCTAGGCATAAGCATAGGTAGTCCTCCATGGATAAACAAGCGCAGAAGTCGTTATGTACCCGACAGTCGGCTGCCTTTAGGTATACTTTGCGCCCAAAGGGTACACTTCCAGCTAGCCGGCTGTCGTGAATATAGTTCCTTCGTGTAATCATCATACATGAGGTGATTCACCTTCATAATAGTCGTCGTCATACAGGCACTGCCCTGCATCCACCGCGTTAAAATAACGAATAACAAAATTCGAAGCACACAATGACGTTTGCAGCTAGACTACCAATACAACAACACAAATAAACTTTGCATGGCTATGATGGATTGGCAAAAAATGGAGCTCGGGCGAAAAAAAAACGATGTATTTTAGCAAGTATTTGAAACTTTTAAATGATTTTAAGCCTTCTCCAAAATGGCTAAAAGTAGTTGGTTATTTTTTCACCACTCCAAAATAGTAAGGGTCGCCAAACGGGGCGATACCCAAAACATTTGTTATCGCCCAATGCCAAAAAAGGTCGCCACTGGCGACCGCTAATTTCTAGCCCTGGCTCTCAAGGTAAATCACTGTTACTATCATCATGATTCTTATTTAGTTAATGATACTTTATCTTGTTTAATTCTGATCCAACAGTACCTCACTAAGCACAGGATAATCATCAATATTACCATCGGCATCATCAGCATAATTGATAACGTCAACACTGTAATCATCACCATCAATATTATCAATATCACCATTACCATCAATATTACCATCACCATCATTGATAACATTAAAATTGTGATCGTCAACATCACCATTATCATCAATATTACCATCAGCATCATCAATAACCTCAACAATGTAATCATCAACATCACTGTTATTATCAATATTACCATCAACATCATCAATCTTCTAATCATCATCATTATCTACATCATGATTATCAACATAACCATCACCATCAACAGTAGTACCATCAGCCTCATCGATAAAATCAACATGATAATCATTGACAACATTATCAACATCGAGATTATCAACATCCATTATCATCAACAACAACATCCTTACTATAAAAGAAGTCTTGGTTGGGCCATCATGCTGTGATATGTTCCGTATCATCTTCAACAGAAGGGGGTCACGTGTATTCAATGCCCTTCGCATCAACAAACGCAAACCATTGCCTTCGCAGATTATCTGTGAATTTCGCTTGTTACATGCCAAGTTGATGCACAGCGCCACCAATTCAGGATCAATACGGTCACCAGGGCTTGACAAAACTAACTTCATCACCTGATGAGTAGAAACAGATGAAAATAAAGTCATAAAAAGCATATTACATCAAATAATAGCTTGTTGATGATGATGATGATGCTGTTGATGATGATATTGATGATGATGATAATGATGATCTGATTCTGTTACTGCTTGGAATTTACCTACCTTGGGAATACAGTCCGTGTATGTAAACATTGACTTGGCTTTGTCATCCATACTGATGTGATATAGCAGACACAGAACTATCAAACTATGATTCTCATTATCTGTAAAAGGAAGACAATTTTAGTAATGAGAGGAAAAGAACTTAAATCAATAGGGCGAGAAAGAAACAGTTATATATTTTACAAATAATTAATGTTTATGCGTGCAATGGGAAGAACATTTTCACAAGTTGAAAGACTGACTGTTCTATTCAATGTGGCGGAGCCAAGTTGAATGGATCAATCAATCTTTCAACAAATGAAAATATTTTTTCCATTGCACGAACAAAAAAACATTCATTAATTGTTTTATAACACACCTAAAATAGATCCTTGTCATTAGATATTTTATGAAAAAAAATCTACCTTTTTCTTTGAATGGAATAGTCCAGCATCTTTTTAACCAATGAAAAGAATGTATTATGTTTGAGCTTGCAATGGAGGAAAACAGATGGAATGAAAATGTTTGGATGGAAGTAAAATGCACAGTGGAACTAAATTTCTATGAAGAGTGATGAAATAGGGTAAATAACCAATCTCACATGATACAAAATCCTTGACCTCTGACATAGTCACGTACCCTTGAAACTCTGAGATGGCTAATTCTAGTAGTATTTAGTGGGATGGTGTTTCAATCAAAGGTTACTTCTAAATGCATTTACACTCACCAAGAATTGCCACAAACTTTGGCAGTAGACCAAGTTTAATCATCTGACTCCTCATCTCCGAGTCGAAGGAAAGGTTCAGAAGAAGGCGGAGTGTTATGTTAAGCAGATCCTCATGTTCACATGGGATAATGCCGGCTAACTTCTCCATGATGTGTTTCTCTCGCTAAGAAAAAAAAAACAGTATATTTACAATGCATATTCTGATACACAAAGTGCATTTTTTGTAAATGTTTTGTATAAAATGCCAAAAAATTATTATTTTTGAGCATTATTTTTACAAAAATTAATGATATAAATTTAGACATATATTTAGATACTAGATCACTTATTCGTTTACATGATTTCAGTTATTAGTGAGCATGCACTCCGACCTCATACAAATTAAGTAAACACGTAAACTCTATTAACATAACCACCATTTACAATAATTGTTGGTAATAATGAATTAAAGCACAATGTAACTTCTCAATTAAGTACCAATATTCATTTTTTATGTTTATTTTTATTTAAAGTCTCATTTAACAGAGGGTAGCCCACCATTTACAGAATGGTTTAATGCTAATTTATTCATGATAAATCCTATGTGCACTACTGTATTAATTAGTGTGTCTTTATTCTATATCTTACCATTTCTTCCTTGTTTTCTACGTAGATGCTCAGTTTCTTAAGGAAAGAGACAACAAGGATAAGGAGTTCCATATTGTCACGGTCCAATGTTTGTATCAACATACCCAGTATACCTTTGTTTTTCATCTTCATTTCAACTTTTGTATCTTCGGCCAAATTCAAAAGCAGGTAAAATGATACTGAAATATTTATAAAGAGATTTAACATTTATTTAAACTTATTCAAAATGTAACAGCTATACATCAATTATTTAAAATTTATACAATGAATATTATTACAAAGTAAACTAAATCATATTTTTGATGAATCGCTTAAATACATGACTACCAAGCATTTAGAAATTTTACCTCTCAACAGCTGCTCCTGTTTCTTTAGCAGACTTTGGTATTTCCTGTAACTCTTTTCATAGTCCTTCTTTAGTTGTGAATTCTCTTCACCTTTTTACATAGTTAAAGAAACTATTTCAATGCAGTCTACAATGAATTGATTTTTAGAAAATGTGCCAAATGTGCTGAGCACATAATTCATGAATAAAAGAAGCATTTGATTGGATGACAAAAACATGAATGAATTATTGATTCAAAAAGTCACATCAACTGAATTACCAATTTTCTATAAAGTGGGAAACACCACTCCAAATATAATGGAATAAACATTTTCATGCATCCTGCATAAAGTTAAGTATTTATCTATTAAAGTTGCACTCATTTTAACAAAAAAGGTCAGCCAGAACTGGCTTATGAGGGACTAAATATTAAAACAAACAGTAAAGAGAGTCACAAATATTATAGCTACATATCCTCATTCACTATGTCAGATATTATTTGAGCATATTCTACAAATTTACTATAGACTTATATGATACCAGTCTTTTTCTTCGTAGATACTACAGTAACCTGGACAGGCCGACTATTGCCAATTCCTTATTATAAGGCGGGAACACCACTAAAAAATGAATGGAAAAGAAAGCCTTAGCCTTCTGCAAAAACTACCTACACATTGGTAAGGGAAACAATTATTGTTTTCAAGATTTTGTGCAAGAATATTCTTTAAAAAATTTTTAACAAATTCCTAAAACAGACTATAACAATTTTTCACTAAAGGATACCAGCTTTTTTCTTTTTTGTAAGTTCCTCAACCCAGACATCATGCCTCTTCAGTTCATGCTCAATGATCATCATAACAAGAGCTCCCACTTTGAAATGAGACACAACAGAATGAAACTGGGAGAAACTTGAGAAACAGAAGAAAATGTAGATAATATTTGTGGCCAGCTCGACACTCCGTTTCCAGTCCTCTCGTAACACACGTGCAAGAGCACCAAGAACGGTTTCTAAATGAAGATAAATAAAAGCGGATATCATGCAAACTGAAAAATATACTTTAAGTACTGCATGGTAAAAATAAATCAGTTTGTGCATCCTTTAAGACCATACTACATACCTATAAATTACAACCACCATCATTGTCATTATCATTATCATCATCACCACCATCTCTATTTAAGGCTTGGGGAAATTATGTATTTTGATATGTTTTTGTGAATAAATAGTGTATTTCTTTCCTGTTGGAAACCATATTGTTCTATACAATTGATTGAATTTCTTTAGGTTTACGTATAAAACGATGGCGTTGATTGCTATGCTAGACTGATAAGGTTGAGGGCAGTAGAGTAAATGCTGTGACAAGGTACAATAACATGTCTCTTACCATTCTGGAGTAGTTCTTCTAAGTTGTCTGGATTCCTTGCAATCTGCAGTATCAAAGCTGTGCCTTTCACTTTCTCTGGAATGTCTTCATATAACAGCTCAATGTAATCTTCTATTTCAGTAATGTTGGCTGCCTCATCCAGCTATAAACATTCCAATTATAATGAATTCATTATTGTTTAAAAAAAAGGGGGAGGGGAGACCGTAATGACATTATTGGCAATGATGATGATGGTTATGATAATGATGATGACAAAGATTTCTGGAATGGGATTCCAATGAAGTTTACTGATGAAGATATTTATTATAAAAAAATATGTTAACGATGATGAGGATGGCAATGATGAAAATGATATTGTAGTATTTCAAAATTATATTTAGTTTTATTTAAATCAATTGATTGGTATTTCACATTGTTAGACGATAACAATGAAATTGATGATAATTATGAAGAAACAGAGGATTGTGATGATTATCAACTTTGTTACAATGTGATAACATATATAGTTTACCTCGGTTCCTTCATACGGTGGTGGGTCTTTCAACTTCCCAGTCAGTTCACCTTTTTTACCTGAACCTAAAAGATAAAATAATTCATACCATCATTAAATTACCATTATAAATATACGATTATAGAATTCATAGATTTTTATTAAATTATCAGCCATTAAGAAAACAGAGATGAAATCAAATAATTGACACATTGGACTTACCTTGTTTGATTTGGGATTCCTTTCGGTTTTGTAGATAATACAATAGTTGTTCTACCTCTGGCAATTTAGATGGATGAATGAGTTTGCATTTTTCAACTACTTCTCGTGACAATGCTGCAATATTTGTACTAGAGTTTAAACTTCGCACACGGATTCTGAAACATAGATAACAATGGATAACATTTCTAAAGCCTTATAGTTTACATTAAGTTATTGTTGTAATTAAAAATTAGCTTTCAACTGAAAATCAAAATTCAATGGCTAAGATGTGCCATAATAAACTCAAGAAAAAAACATACAGTAATGTGTAAACAATCAACAAACTGTGGAGATTTTATAACAAAAAAAAGGCAATGTTATATCTTTAAAAATATCCACCAGAAACTTAATCGCAAGATTTTACAATCAATCAATCTGATAAATGTATTAATACTTTCAAATGAAGTATTATAACTTTAAGACCATTCTTCTTCCTTACATTTTCTGACATTCCTTTCTCTCTCCAAGCATTTCATCGCCAAGTTCTCCAAGGATAGTTGCTTCAAGTTCATAGTTCACCACCAGTGCTTTTTCTGTCGGATGTACGTCAATACTTCCCCCTTTGACCTTTCTGGAAGAACAGATTAAAATCAGAAAAATGTCATTTACAGCATGGTTCTTAAGATTAAGAATCTTGTTTGATAGGCCTTGACATATTAATCCATGAACAAACAATATATCTAAACACTGGAGTAAATGCTGTAGATTGTACATACTTTCCTAGTGATTTTCTACGCAAATTTGGTACTAGTTTTTAAAGTATCCCCCAATCAATTAAAATACTACACAGTATGGCAACCATCCAAATTTTGTTTTATCTCTTTTCCCCAACACAGAAGTTACGATTCTGCAAATACTGTATATTACTAACTAAACTAGGCCTGGCCTACTACTAAACTCTACTAGGCTAAATTACTACTTACTATTACTAGCTTTATTATTAACATTAAAGGCCTACTATATAATACTACTTCTAATAAGCCTAGCCCTAGGCTCTAGCCTAAGATACATAGATAGGCCAAGGCCTAGGGCTAATCTAGCTAGGCTAGGCCTAGAGTCAGAGAGGCTAGCTAGCTAGGGCTATATGCACACACCAAGCTATCTAGGCCTACCTCCTAATAAAGGCCAGAGAAGGCCTACTAGCCTAGCTAGGTAGGCCCAGGAAGTTGGTGGTAGGCCCTAGGCCTAGACTAGCTATTTAGTTATATTAAATCGCATTGTTTGTGATACGTACCGTTTCAGGTAACGTGCGTCTTCAACCTGCATTTTTAATGCTTTTATAACCGCTATTACATACTTATGAACACTAAAAATGTCATCTGTTTTGGTTGTGATTCATTTTGAAAACGCTGAAAATGGAATGTCAAAAAAGAGGTCATCAAACATGGATTCTCCGCGACAATCGACAACACTACAGAGGGCGCTGTTTGTATTGGATTTTGTTTGGTTGTTTTTAGCGGCGGTGTAAGGCTACATGTGCAAGTTAAATTTCTAGAGGCAGGCTACTTCAATTTAACCCTAATTTTCCTTTTTAAATTTATTTCCATCCGTTTCAAAACATGGCAGATGATGCTAGAGATGCCATGACCAAGAAAGCATTCTATTCCGATGCCAAAAATTACTGGGAAAAAGTCCCAGCTACCGTAGACGGGATGCTTGGCGGATACGGCTCTATCTCGAGTACAGACATCGTTGGGTCTCAGCAGTTTCTGAAATCCTTCATGCATGTAAGGTTTGGTTTGGTAAAGTTGATATGACAACTTAGTTATAAAGGTGATTTAGATACATTTATGAAATGTATGTTTTTTATGCAGTGTACTTAGGTATGGTTATAATTAATAGAACTCCACTTTCATGTCTTGGCCTAAAAAATGTCCAAAGTTGTAATTAATTTTTTTGTAAGAATTAAAAAAAAAAAATGGAATTCGAAAAGGCATGTTCATCAATACTCATGCATTAAAGTCAGTATAATGGACTGTACATTTGTCTTATCAATTCATATATTTTCTAGGTTTTTTTTAAAGCCGGGCATACACACCCAAACGAATGTCGGCCTATGGTCAGATCAGAGCGGTCAAGGGTCAAAAGTTTCCAATTTAGCAAGAGGGCGCCATCCATGCCTTATTACAGAATTTGCACGCGTAAATCCCGGAGAACGCTATCTTGTGTTTATAAGATCTTTGGCGACAATCGACAACACTACAGAGGGCGCTGTTTGTATTGGATTTTGTTTGGTTGTTTTTAGCGGCGATGTAAGGCTACATGTGCAAGTTAAATTTCTAGAGGCAGGCTACTTCAATTTAACCCTAATTTTCCTTTTTAAATTTATTTCCATCCGTTTCAAAACATGGCAGATGATGCTAGAGATGCCATGACCAAGAAAGCATTCTATTCCGATGCCAAAAATTACTGGGAAAAAGTCCCAGCTACCGTAGACGGGATGCTTGGCGGATACGGCTCTATCTCGAGTACAGACATCGTTGGGTCTCAGCAGTTTCTGAAATCCTTCATGCATGTAAGGTTTGGTTTGGTAAAGTTGATATGACAACTTAGTTATAAAGGTGATTTAGATACATTTATGAAATGTATGTTTTTTATGCAGTGTACTTAGGTATGGTTATAATTAATAGAACTCCACTTTCATGTCTTGGCCTAAAAAATGTCCAAAGTTGTAATTAATTTTTTTGTAAGAATTAAAAAAAAAAAATGGAATTCGAAAAGGCATGTTCATCAATACTCATGCATTAAAGTCAGTATAATGGACTGTACATTTGTCTTATCAATTCATATATTTTCTAGGTTTTTTTTAAAGCCGGGCATACACACCCAAACGAATGTCGGCCGATGCGTTTCTACTGTATGGAGAACACAATGCGATGTGGCGCACACAACTTATCGTTCATAATGATGATAGACTGTCACATTGTTAGTACTTATCAAAGTAGATAATCAGCTGACGGTTGTACAATGTAATGTGTGCTCCACATAAGTAGGTTGATAGCATGAGTAGAAACATTGATTTGATTCCATTATATAGTTTCAATCCATGATCTGAATTTTCTACAAACAAAAATTTTAATTTATAATTTTAAAAATTTATTGCAGGCACCATGGGCAGAACGAATCCAGAACAGGAAGGCTCTTGATTGTGGTGCTGGTATTGGCAGGGTATCAAAACACCTTCTTCTACCCCTTTTCCAGTCGGTGGATCTACTTGAACAAGAGAAAGCATTTTTGGATGAAGCTAAAACTTACTTAGCTGATAAAGCTGAGCGTATTGGAGACTACATCAACAAGGGACTCCAAGATTTCATGCCACCTCCGAAAATGTATGATCTCATTTGGTGTCAATGGGTTTTAGGTCACCTCTCTGATGACCACCTGGTTTCATTTTTCAAGAGGTGCAAAGAAGGCCTAGCAGACAGTGGATTGATTTGCATTAAGGAAAACATTGCTAAAAAAGGTGTGATATTTGATGATCAAGATAGCAGTGTGACACGTTCTTACAAAGAATACCTAAAGGTTTTTAACGCTGCTGGTTTGAAAGTTGTTAAGGAGCACACACAGACAAATTTCCCCCTAGAAATCTACACAGTTAAGATCATTGCACTGAGATGATTGGTGTTTTATTTTTTATACATTTTATGCAATTTTTAAACTTGTGGCTATGGCCTCTGGTAGGCATCAGTTGCAGCAATGCACTTTGTTTAAACTTTACAGTACAATCATTAACTGATGGTATTGGAAATTTGTGAGATTATTTAGTCTTGTGTAAAGCAGACTCGAAAAGGCTTAAAAGTGATCAGTGCTTTTTGTCTCATGTGAGGCTGCTGAGAGAGTACCTACTGTAATGCAGGTGTTTCCAGGATTTGAACCCATAACCTGATATTGGAAAGGTGAACACCTTAACCACCATTCCACAGCTTCACTTCATTAACCATCATGACCTTGCTTTACATTTCTCTTTTCCCCCCAAACATTTAGAATCAGTACTGTCTTTGTATCATGGATTTCCATGGCTGTATCCAGGATTCCAAATGAGAGGGGGGTGGGGGGCTGGCGGAGGTGTTAAATAATGGGGTATGGTGTCGCCTACTCAAACTTCACTAACTAAATAATGCTTTAACTATATAACTGGTTAAAACGTAAATATTGAAGACTCCCTTTTAATCTTGTTTTTGCATATGCTATATTTTAATATTAGGTTATTTTTAACATTTATGAAGGGTATAATTATTCTTTATTTGTTAATAAATACTGAATACTGAATATAAATACTGAATGCTGTATCATCTTATACAATGATACACTGAAGCAGAGAGCCTACTCTGCAAATTTCCACTCTAGCATTCCAACCCGATTTTCATATGTATTCTGTTATGTTTTACTGTACTTTTGTAGTGGCAAATCCTCAATGATTTTTTTTTAAGATTCATGTTTGTGTAAAATCCTTATGTTGATGTCATATTTTGAAATGATAAATAGGAATTGAAAAATCCTTGTTATGATAAAAAATCCTAAAAGTATGGTGCTACAATATTTCTTCCAGATTTGGAATTCAGAAGTAGTAAATAACAACAAATATTTGACCTTACACTATATAGGAAAAACATTTTTCCTTACACAAATTTGTATATGATGATTTTAGCAAGATAATGAGAGTTGTCGAAAAGAGGCAATCAATTGGCTAATTGATATGGTTTATTGGTCGATCAGATTAAGTACTGTTGTGCCATTGAATTACGTGATGTATTGAAGGAGACGTTAATGATCAGACAAGACTTTTTTATACATTGTTTATCAAACCACCCAACCACCAATAATGCTGACTTCAAATAAAAATAACATTTTATTTTTGACCAGTTAGTGCACCCTCTGTTATGAAAAATGGAAATTTTAGAAAAAAAATTTTTTTTATTTATTTTTTATTATGCCCTTCACTCCCCTGAAATCTCCAAAAATAAGATATATATATTTCTTCCATAATTATATAAACTTAAAGCATATATATTATCAATCTCTTTACTACACTGTTTACATTCATCAATAAAATTTTTATTTTTTATTATGCCCTTCACTCCCCTGAAATCTCCAAAAATAAGATATATATATTTCTTCCATAAAGATGTGTATAAGAGACAGCATTTATGAAGGGTATAATTATTCTTTATTTGTTAATAAATACTGAATACTGAATATAAATACTGAATGCTGTATCATCTTATACAATGATACACTGAAGCAGAGAGCCTACTCTGCAAATTTCCACTCTAGCATTCCAACCCGATTTTCATATGTATTCTGTTATGTTTTACTGTACTTTTGTAGTTGGCAAATCCTCAATGATTTTTTTTTTAAGATTCATGTTTGTGTAAAATCCTTATGTTGATGTCATATTTTGAAATGATAAATAGGAATTGAAAAATCCTTGTTATGATAAAAAATCCAAAAATATGGTGCTACAATATTTCTTCCAGATTTGGAATTCAGAAGTAGTAAATAACAACAAATATTTGACCTTACACTATATAGGAAAAACATTTTTCCTTACACAAATTTGTATATGATGATTTTAGCAAGATAATGAGAGTTGTCGAAAAGAGGCAATCAATTGGCTAATTGATATGGTTTATTGGTCGATCAGATTAAGTACTGTTGTGCCATTGAATTACGTGATGTATTGAAGGAGACGTTAATGATCAGACAAGACTTTTTTATACATTGTTTATCAAACCACCCAACCACCAATAATGCTGACTTCAAATAAAAATAACATTTTATTTTTGACCAGTTAGTGCACCCTCTGTTATGAAAAATGGAAGTTTTAGAAAAAAAAATATTTTTATTTATTTTTTATTATGCCCTTCACTCCCCTGAAATCTCCAAAAATAAGATATATATATTTCTTCCATAATTATATAAACTTAAAGCATATATATTATCAATCTCTTTACTACACTGTTTACATTCATCAATAAAATTTTTATTTTATTTTGTCCTCCGCCTTCCTGTATACAAGTTTGCTAAACAAGGTATTAACAAGTCTCGCCTTAGTGAGTGTGTAACGTCTTATTGAGTGATTGGCCAGTACAATTCATTTTTGTCCTCAGGTGGTAAACGATGTCAACGTTGTATCATATTAGGTTACACTATACGACTTGGGTCATTATTTTAATAGTTTGACATTTTACGTTTTATTAAAGTATGTGTGTAGTTTTCTGAGGTATACTTTGTAGAAATGATTACCTCATATTTTATAATTCTGACCTACCTGTAAACAATGAAGATTTTTAAATATTTTGTTTGAAAAAATGTTATTCTTCTAAAAAACTTTATACTGTACTGTTGTATGTGAATACATTTTCATGACATTCATTATTTATGAAATTATATTTTAAGTAGTTTTATGAGTAAACTAGCAATTTTAAGAAATAAAAATAATATTGAAAAAGTATTGTCTTGTTTATGTTGATTTTTTCTTGTTTGAAGCCCACTTTTAATCACTCTTGTTTATCTTTGGTATAAAAATGTGCAATATGCACTACCATGCCAAATAATCATAAAAAATCCATTTTGTAACCATGAATCTATTGATTGTAACTGCAAACCTCATTAATTACCTAAATATTAATTCTGTGTCACTTTAAGTACTGTAGTAACATCTAACTCAGAATGCAATACTCCTAATGATTGAATTTATTGTTACTGCTTTTTATTCCAGTTTTCTGGGTACATATATATATATATATATATAAAATATATATATATATATATATATATATGATGCAGGGATGTAGTTGTGGAGGTTGGTGGGGCCACCTAGCCTTGAAGTTTTCCACCCAGTCTAAAGCTAATTTCATGGTCCTCCACCTACTCTTATTAACCCACTTTTCCATCCAAATCCACTCTATATTATTTATTTACCAAAGGTATCACCCACTCTTGGTTTTCTACAGCTACGACTCTAATGATATTTTTTATTACAATTGACTTCATTTCTCTGGAATGATTGTTTTTGTACATGTATTTTATAGCTTCATGCAACTGTATCAAGTTCAAAATGAGATATTGATCGACAAGCAGTAAATGTACTCATTTATCTTGGGTGGATATAAACACAAAAAAAAAATCTATAAATATGATTTGTAGCAAGATAACACTTTTGCAGTAATATCTTATAAAGCACATTGAAGCCTCTCATACACTTCACATTACAGTACAGTATACAGAAATATATATGCAACTTTATATATAAATTTTAAAACTTTTAAGGGGTATCAATTATTTTCATAATTTTTACAAGAGTACAAAACTTACTCTTTTCTATGAAGCCCTCCCCCTGAAGAATGATGTACACAATAAAATTATGATTTTGTGACTATTTAAGATCATCTTTTTATAATTTAACCATAAGACTACATAATTATGGTTACACTGTCAACCCCTTCCCTATAAAGTGTATGTTTGTACTTTTGTGAAAATTATGGTCCCTAAAGCTTTATCCATCAGTGACGACCATACAAGTAACACAAAAAAAAAAAATGAGCACAAAGTCAAAACATCTTTTCTAAATGTTTAATGCACTGATATCATCAATACTATCTTACAAAGAGAGGTTTGAGCTTAAGCTTTGAGGGCATATTTCCTTTGCGGATACAACCGTTCCTTTCTTATTTGTTTTCTTGTTTTTCTTGCCAACTCGCTCTTAGTAAGTGCACGACGGATAGCACGCGTCTTCTTGGGGCGAAGATCCAAGGGCTTGTATTTTTTGCCCTTGTAAAATTTGCGAAGATTTTCCTTTTGTGATTGATTGTACACTGTCAAGCATCTTGCAATACTTTTTCTTACAACACGACTGCAAAAAAAAAAAGAAAAATAAGGCTATACATACATACATACATAATCGTTCTATATGGGGCTTGCCCTCCAAAAACCAGCGTTGTAATTGTTAAACTGAGTAATTAGCATCAGAATGTGACAGTGCATACTTATACTCATGACTTTGGCAATAGTAAATCGATTCCAGTAAATGACTCTTTTTAAAGCTTATAATACTGAGAATATGAATACAGCATATTAAATAGTCAATTTTCATGTTTTTGTCACTGATGCTGTTTTTGGCATGGCAAGGCCCATATATATTAAACATAGAAAGTGCTAAAATGAACAACAGACACACAATCCAAGTCACTGAAACTTGAACAAGGCAGGACAATAATAGGGATGAGTTGAGTTTCAGCATTGACTTAAGATGGTATTCATTTTCCCTTGCTTTAATTTCTTCTGCTTCCAGTATCAATAAGCTTTGTGTTGCTTGACTCCATCTATGTTCATCAAAACTAATGAACAAAGGAAGCATGTTTCTCAATCAGCTTTTTCTCATTTGAAAAAGGAAAGCCTATAAATTAAACCTAAAAAAAAAAAATCAAATTTTGTATACACTGTTGCTGATAAATTACGAAATTGTGATTTGTTAAACAAATGCACACAGACCATAATGCAAATCCAAACATTAACTAACACATCATACTCTTATAATGCTAAAAATAAATGTATGCCATATGAAATTGTCAAATTCAATAAACACAAACTCAAAATAGTACAGTGCAATAAAATCTATTAAATTTAGAAATAAATTACAGCTAAAAAGATCACCAGTTGAAGAAGGCGAACATGACAAATTAAAATCAAATCTTAAAATTTATAACAAAATCCTAATAATATAATAAGATATAATAATATAATGGTATGACAAATTAAAATCAAATCTTAAAATTTATAACAAAATCCTAATAATATAATAAGATATAATAATATAATGGTATAATATGAGTTGTGTTTAAAATTTATAACAAAATCCTAATAATATAATAAGATACAGTATAATAATATAATGGTATAATATGAGTTGTGTTTAAAATATAAAGATGACATGCATCTTACATTTTGGAAAGTTTGTTGGCCTGACCACCGGTCACCTTGGCAACTCTGAGCTGAGCAAGTTCTTGTCTCAACTTGTTGAGCTGTTCCTCAAGCTCCTCCCTTTTCTTTCCCCGCAATTCATGGGCTTTGATCTTAGCCTGAAAAAAAAACAAACAATATTCAGGAAGATTAGGTTAGTTTTTGATTTGTGCAACAACCTAACCTAATAACAGATTCACTCATCTATGAGTTTTCTGCTCAACATAAATTTGGGCCAAACTGCGTCCTAGAAATCCAGACGATAATGAGAGTAATGTATTGTTATTGCATGCGCAAATGAGTTTGAGTTTCTTTATTTAGTAAACAAGGTCAAAAAATAGTATACAACAAACATACAAATCTAAAGTTTATATATAGGCCTACAGGCTATGCGGCGTCATTACACTTTTCTTGGTTCTACTACAGTACCGTCGTCGTCATGCAATCAAAAGTTCCCGGACCCTACTGATTTTTTAATATAGTCTATTGCCAGGCAGACCACACTAGGCCTAGAGGTCCGGTCCTACTAAATACCACACGGAACCACTCGCGACCACACGGGACCACTCGCGACCACACGGGTGCAAAAATGATAAAAATATTACCACACGAGAGTAGAAAACTACTTAATAATCAATAGAAACCAACTTTTAGTACGGTAATTATCCAAAATATGGTAAAAATGATTTTTTTTTTTTACAGGTTTTTCCGCCGTGCTTCGGAAGGTAATGCGTTGACATTGAGGTTCTGTAACGCATTCACGTCTCCAGAAACGCGTTCAACCTTGACCTCTACAACATTCACTACGTACAGTACGTTACATTTCATCCTGCATGTATGCCTATTGTATGTATAGGCCTATTATTCTACAATAACTGTATTTATTACTGTATCTGCTTTGTATTTTTTATACGTATGTGTTTTTGACTCTTATTATTTTAATTTTAGTTTTTTTTTATTTGTATTGATCCTGTAGTTATGTTATGCTTTAGCCCAGAGACAAATCTAGTTAACTTCTTATGAATAATGTTTTTAAAGATGGTATTTTGAGATGTTTTCTATGAAAATAAATAAATAAATGGCAGTAGTACCGCTTTTTGTGTTTCAATGTTAGTAATGGATATAAATGGT
>NW_022749369.1:512552-527313 GCF_011630105.1 Anneissia japonica
ACTTTACTACTACTTTAATTTATTTAATTTAGGTTTATTACCGTTCACGTGGCAGTATATAACGGCCTATCTTGATTGATGATATTAAACACAGACATGAAGGTCATGGTTGAATGCATTTCAGCTGACACGTCAATGCGTTACAGATCCACAATTAACGCATTACATTACCAGAGACACGACGGGAAAACCAACAAATCAAAATCAAGATACATCGATTTTTAACGGAATTCGGATAATTACCGTACTAAAAGTTGGTTTCTATTGATTATTAAGTAGTTTTCTACTCTCGTGTGTAATATTTTTATCATTTTTGCACCCGTGTGGTCGCGAGTGGTCCCGTGTGGTATTTAGTAGGACCCTAGAGGTCTACGTTATTTACCTTACTAAGCTTATTAGCTACTCTAGTGGCTATTGCCGCAGTTGGTGAAGGCCCATAGAGATATAATAATAGCTCTATGGGTAGGCCCTACCCCAGGCAGTAGGGCCAGTACTAGGCCTAGTACTACTACCTAGGCTAGGCCAGATCTGACCTAGGCAGGCCGAGTAAGACTAAGAGAAGTAGCCGCCTAGGTAATAGCACACCACTTGCTACCTACACATCTAGACCTGAACTCAGGTCTTTGCTAGTAAGTATTAGCAAGCATTAGCAAGGATGTAGGGCATATAATATTGAATCAATGAACCTTGGTTATCTACTGACTGTGCTGCCAGTGTGTACGTTTCGTACTGCGTACAAAACCACAGTGATTATGTCATAACAAAAGTCATGATATTCATTAACATATCTTATAAATGTATACGTATCCATGATTTAATATTAATTCTTGATCATTTGATTTATAAATCAAACATGGATTAAATTCCATTTGCAAAATAAAATCAGATCTTATTAGAACTCCTACCATTCTTATTTTTGACCCAAGTCCCAAAATAAAAGAGGATTCAAAGCACGATGGGATATGCGGAAGTGGAAACTTTAACCCCAAGAGAGGTCATGACATCGAGGGTGTGAAATTTCACGGAAGTACTGTACACAATCGTCAATCGTGGGTTCATTATAGTTTGGTTTTTCAGTAATATAGTTAAAATGTCGAAAAATACAGGAAGTTCTATGTTTAGGAAAGTCGACGTGGATGAATATGATGAAAATAAATTCCAAGACGAACAAATTGACGGTCAAGAATCCAGTGGACCAGATGAGTCAGAAATCCAAAATTTCTTATTGAGATATCCTTTTGGTTTGTGTTAACTGTTTAATTAAAGTTCTGGTACTGAGTACTAACTTCTTGTTTTGTTAAACTCGGTTTATGTAGGTCTTAAAAATGGTTCATATTTATTTTGAGATAGGTATTTCGGTATCTTTATTCACAAAAACAAAAAATACAAATATATCAAATCCATAGCAGCCAGTGGCTGAATTGGAGATTCAGTTTACAATATTTCGTACATTTAAAGATCAAATACAAAAATATTACAGTACTGTATAATGAACTTATCCAGTCGCAACAAAATGACACAAACTGTAGGCCTACTACATGCGAGCATCACAGCACCTTCCTCATTGTCCTTCTGAATCCAGTAATACTGTAGCTAGTATTATTTTGTTTCCTCGAAATAACATTTCGTTCCCTCAAAATTATAATTATTTTGTCCCCTCAAAATATTGTTTCCTTCCCTCGAAATGATATATGGTACGCCCACAGTGCCTTTGGCGTCGGTAGTTCCTTCGGCGAAAAAAGCATTTAGTGGCGACAACAGCGTAATATTTCGAAGGAACGGAATAATATTTCAAGGGAATGAAATAATATTTCGAGGGAATGAAATATATATTATTATGAATATTATTATATTTATAAATATTATTTCTTTCCCTCAAAATAATATTTCATTCCCTCAAAATATTATTTCGTTGCCTTGAAATGAATTAGTTCCATCGAAATATTATTTTGTTCCCCCGAAGTATTATTTCGTTCCCCCAAAATATTATTTCGTTCCCCCGAAATATTATTTCGTTCTCTCAAAATATTATCTCGTTCCCTCGAAATATTATCTCATTTTCTCAAAATAGTTTAATATTTTTTCTAAACATGTCCCTTTAGGGGCACTTTAATAATATAATATAAATAAATATTAATAATAATAATTTATTTCCTCAAATGCAGGAGGTAGGTGAACACCAAGGAGGAACAAGGTTCCTACACAAAGTTTAGCAGCCCCAAACATCAAGCATGAAAGAAAAATAACAATATCCTGTAGCATACAATCACACACAGTATAGACACCCTGCAAAACATTTTGTACTGTACATATGGGTTGATTTCAGGGGCAGATCCCCACATCAGTCCTACCGAAAAATTAAAAAAAGGGAGAAAATATTGAGAAGAGGAAAAGCGAGAAAAAATATGAAGTGCACTTGACTATTTTGCCACTAATTTTGAATTTTCTATTGATTGATGGCGGTGCTAATTTAGTTAAGTCAGGATGTCAAAAAAGGCCAAAGCTACATGCAAGATGGTATTTTCAGCCATTATTACAGTAGGCCCCAGCTAGAAAAGCTAGCCATGCTTGAAAATGTCTGTTCAAAATTGATGCTTTTTCTCTATTATTAGGCCTAAACCTTTAATGTGATAATACATGTGATTTGGGTGAAAGAAAGAGAAATTATTGATCGCCCAAAACGCCCCTTTCGGACATCTCTGGATCCTGCCCCTGTAAGCTCAAAGCTTTACGCTTCCCAGCATAGAATAGATTATAGGTCCTTGATTAGGCCTTCACTATGCTTATGAGGGGAGGGGTGTCTAGGGCAGCGGGAGCCTAAACTCCATATTCTTTTATTTTTCTGTTTGATGATGATAATGTCATGATTTGATATTGCAAAAACATAATTTTAGCAGTGTACTGCAGCCTAAGTCAGATTGGTAGCGACCCAGAATATTTCTTGACCAACAAAGTATTTTAAATCATACAATCCTTGACAACTATATACTAAGCAAAATGTTGAAGCATTACAAGCTGTACTGAAAAACCCACCAGTAAATTCTAAAAACCAAGCAGTTAAGGTATTTATAATTTTCCTCTGTTTTTGAACCTTTTAATTAATTTATATTCATTTTATAGGTAGATCTGTGATTTGGTGTTTAAGATACTTGCATTCCAGTTCCAAAATCCTGGTTTGCAGGTTCAAGTGACATGATTTTTCTAAATAAACTAAAAACAACTCTGCTGTTTGATATTGACTCTTTAAAATATATTCATAATAAATTAAGATATAAATAAATTTTACCCAATTATGTCAAAACTCTCAATATTATTACAGGAATTAAAATGGACTATAAAATGGTTTTAACCTTTATAAGCCTCACCTTACATGTTCTTATGATCCTCAATCTATTTTATTGAAGTACTGTATTGATTAGATGCACTTTAATAACTTTGATGTATCATCCTTTTTTCTGGTAATAATTTTAATGAATTTTTTTTTTCTTGATATAGGATAAGACATTTAATCTTGTTCTTCGAGTTCTCACAGCCTTCAAGTCTTCAGATATTGATAAAGCAATAAATGCACTAGACCAAGATTCTCAAGACGTTTTGATGAAATACATTTACAGAGGATTTGCATGCCCTACAGAAAACAGTTGCGGTATACTCCTCGCATGGCATGAAAAAGTAAGAATATGTTTCTAAAAATATCTGTTGAACAAATATGACCTGTATGGAAATAACTGCTCTGTCGTCTCTGAAGAGTTTTCTTAAAAATTCTAGGCACTCTTCCTCTCAAGAAGGTTCCATTCCAAGCCTTAACATCAGTCACATACTAAATTCCTATTATAACATTGTTTTAACTTACCCACAATACCGTAAAAGTGATTTGATCAAATCACATTATAAATACCTTTATTATTATTTGTATTATTATGATTATTTGATTGTTGTTATTATTAGTTTAATAATTATTCAACTTAATTCCATCCACACTTTATTCTATGTTATTGGTTGAATATTAAATTTTGCTAACAACTGCAATAATGCAATTTAATTACCATGTAGTAGAACCGCAACAAATAAATAAGTCAAATTTTAACATAAGTGAATATATTTCCATAAAGAAGGCTTACTCCTAGTCAGCCTTGCCACTGAACTAGTTTAACCAACCACATTAATATTTTTTTTATTTTTAATTTATTGTCAAATAGTTATTCAATAATATATAATTTTATAAATTTTATTAAAACTTGAGGTATTAGAAATCTAATTGCATTTTTCTATTTACCGTCTACATTAGAATTAAGCTTATTGTAATGTTGTGTAACACTTTGTATCTTTCAGGCTGTTGCAGTCGGGGAGCTTGGTAGTATTGTGCGTGTTCTTACCGACAGGAAATCTGTTTAAAAGTATAGCAAAATAGATATTATAACCAAGATAGATTTTGTTCAAAAGTATTTTTCTATGATTACCAGCCTGATAGAACAACTGAGAGATTTGGTTTAGGATTTGGTACCAAACAGATGACTCATTGGTACTAGTGCCACCATTTGCATAAATCATAGAGATGTCATTAATATTGTTAATTATGAATTTTTATATCTTAATGGAGGTGGTACATACAGTGTACACCATACAATTTAATTTCACATAAGTGATGAATCATAAAATTCCATTTTGCTTATTATAATTTTGAAGTACGCCCTCCCTTCAGTCAAGGACATCGCCTCACCCCGCTCCCGTCGGGCATATCCTGGCGCCACCATTGGAAAAGGATGAAGAACAAGGAATATTTTTTAAGAGTGGACGAATTTGCATGATGTGCATCTTTGACTTATTTAGATACAATATCACGGGGTCAAATGTAAGCCTTGTGGAACTTTGTTATTGAACAATTGTCAAGGACTTATTATATATTATTATTTCAATATTTTAATATTAATTTAGTCCTACCTGTATTTATTTATAAACTATTGAATAGCATTTTATATATTGCCTCTTAGCCAAAATATACATTTTCTTTGTTTTAAATACAGAATTTTCTTCATACAAACATTCGTTTTGTGTTCTTTTTGGGTAATTATGGACTTAACATGATGATGTTGATGAAAAATAATGAGGTAAATAATATTGTCTCTGTGGGCTAAACTGTGGTGATCCATTCAGAATTTCACGTCCATGGTTCAATCTCTTGGTTTAAAGATCTGTCACAAACAAAAACAAAAATTAAAAATTCAGTTACATTATCTTAATTGCTTAATTTGCATATTGAAGTAAGTTATTAACGTAAAATTAAAAATGTAAATTGGAAAAAGAAATCCCCACCAATTAACGGATGCTTAAATAATTAATACCTTTGTTGTATTATTTTGCATAAATTGCCTGATTTATAGATTTTTTTTTAGAAAAAGTCTGTTTCAAGTTGGAAGTTATCTTATTTGATCCAATGAACTATTCAAAATTTTAATTGATTTTTTTGGATTGATCTTCCAGGGTATTATGTCTGACAGTGCATCTTTTAATATAATAGCCCACCATTTAACTTTCTAATACACCACCAAAAGCAGGGGCGGATTTGGGGGGGGGGTCGGTCCCGGCCCCTCCCCCCTTTTGGAATGTAAAAAATGGGGAAAAAGAGGGAAAAAAGAGAGAAAAAAGAGAGAAAAAGAAAAAAATGATAGCCCAGAATGCCTCAAATGTTATGTTCGGTCGTCTAGAACACAAAAATTTCGCGGTCAGGGTGCTCAACATAATTCGTCGGTGTTAAAAATAAAATCTATGTAAGTTTCAACATGTGCGAGTTTCGATATAGCAGAGCGACAGAAATTTCAGTACCGAGAAAATTGATCGAAAGCCAACGTTAGTACAGTAATAACATTTCCATATTTTTCATTGTGCTGAAACATTGTTACCATTGTGAGGAAAACAAGACACTTCAAGTTAATCACGTTTGTAATAATGTGGAATTAGTAATTCCTCCATGGTAATGGTATATTACCACGTCCATTCAACTTTTCAAATAGAAAAACAGACTATCCTTCAATTTTTTCTTCAATTAAAAAATGAATAAAAATTTTGGTCTTGATGCAAGATTTATTAATTTCATTAGGCCTACAATTTTTGTTTTATTGCATTATACATTACTTGTCAACTGGAGATTCATGGCCCGGTTCTGTAGTTGCATTTTGGAATTGTAAAAGCTATTGATTTGATGACATGATTTAATTTTAACCAATTAATCAGAGCTCCACATGTTCAATCTTTCTGATAGCTCGTGATTCAAAGGCCAATAATTTGTGGAAACTGACTACTTTTTGAGGCTGTACATTATCTATGATAATTGATTTAAACGATATGATAAAAACCCAGAAACAGAAAGCGGAATAATGCCGTGAATAATATAAATTGAAAGGTAACAACAGAAGAGGAATCTGCCCGGAAGAAAAAAAGAAACTCAGCCACCACAGGGACTCGAACCCATGTCCTTTCGCAACGTAGCGAACGTGAAGTTATTCTGTTGCTTTTCAGTCTTCCTTAATTCGCTTCATTTTCATAAATTGTAATCGATTTGGTCGCATCATTCGAATTTTCTTAATCTTCACAATTTGGTCGTTATAGCCTATCCACACAATATTATCCAATTAATTCATTCAAACGTCGACAAATTGACAAAATGTACAGTCCTTGTTATAACGTTTCTTGATTGCTAAGGTGGTTCCTATATATTATATGTAATTCCATCATCGGGGTATGACATAAATATCTCGCTTATTTTTCACGATTAATAACTTTGATGGCAAATTTCGGCTAAAGTATCTCTGTGTTCCATCATACACTGGTAATACCTTACCTTACACACAGACAGGGACGTATCCAGGTTGGGGGGGGGGGGGAGCCGTGGGAGCCGCGGCTCCCCCGCTTTGTACACAGTGTTAAAATTTTAAAGCTTATTCTTGAGCCAATACAAATTCTTTCCTGGGATCACTCAAAATAAATACTTCTAAACATATAAATATGCATCAGTACACGTTATACGTAGGCATAATAGAACACATAGGCCTAAGCGTGATTAAAAAAATCTTAAATCCATAAATCACAGGCCAGGTCTTTTAAGATAGAAATGCGATACTGTGGTTCAATTTCGTTTTTATCCTTTTGCAAGTTTCTTTAAATGTTTGTTTAATAATACTACTACTAATAGTAATAATAATAATAATAATAATAATAACGATGATGATGATGACAATGGTGACAGTTATAATGATAATTATAATTATCATGATGACGATAACAATAATTTAAATGTAATGATAATTAGATGATGACGGCGACGACAAATATGAATGTTGATAATGATTATGGTAATGATAGTTTAAATAATTTTGTACACATTTCAAAAGAAAAGTAACAATTTTATCACTAACCTTGCCTCATAGGCTGCCTTCGAGAGTCTCTTAGGTGCTGCTATATGTGGCATCATGTACCATCTGTTTTCTGGCCAGCCACTCACCATCATCGGAAGTACAGGGCCCATCCTCATTTTTGAGACTATCATGTTCAACCTTTGCGAGTAAGTAGGCCTCCGATAGTTTTCTAACAATGCTTTAGTTATATCCAGAAAGCATGCAACAGGTGTGATAGGTGATGGTGATGCGGTTTCTGGAAATTAGGGACTGGGGATAATGATGATATGTATTTTTATAGACGCAATCCCAAACCAACACTGTTGATTCACACTGCCTGTGCCCATAGAAATATATTTTGTTATCTGAAATAAGCCTACTTGAAGTCAAAGTCCAAATATCTTACCATGTACAGTACGGGCCAATACTACAGGTAGACCCACACCGTCACAGAGTATATTGATTATTAACACTAGACATAGGGCTACGTTTAGCAGAATTCGGAATATGTCAAAATCTACTGGAAACTCACGATTTCGTGCCGTGAATATTGAGGATTTCGATGAAAATGCCTACTTCGATAATATTGAAGATATTGGGTCCACTGGACCTGACAGGACACGTGTGATGGAACTCCTCAACGGATATCCTTTGGTATATCCACATTTCTGTGTGGTTTTTATCGGGTACCGTACTGTCATTAATATATTATATGGATATGGGGTGAATGTTTGGGAAAGAGGGGTGGAACGTTATTTTATTGGGGTTAGTGTCTCTCATGGTATAGGACGGCGAATTTTGAACCATGTTGATTTGATTTGGAGCTACCACGTTAGGCTGCAGGCCTATCTTGCACTTCTTTTCCGAAGTTTAAAGGAAGAAATACAAAGTAGGCCTATTTAATATAGAAGAAATATTTGTTTAGAAAATTATTTGAATTTAGATTATTTTGTATTTAAACATGACACTCACAGTAGACCTACAATTATTTAATAATGCAAAAAAAAAATAATTTTGGAAAAAAATAATTTTGGTCCGTGTGCTTCACCATATGAATCAGTGGATGAACTAAAAATAGTGAAATAAATCACTGTCAGAGTGCCGGGAACATTTACTGTATAAATATATGTTATGTTAACACTTCTACACCTTAACCCTTGAAATACTGGAAAGAAACAAGAAGCACTGCAAGCTGTTCTTCAAAATCCACCGTATGGCTCTAAAAACGAAACACTCCGGGTAAAGTATATGGATTGGCCTATATAATTTTAGTTAATCAAGTGATATAAAACACATTCACCATTGTCACAGGATTATGCCCATCCACCCCTTTCCCCCACCCCCTCGCGTAACCTTCGGCGCTCCATAGCTCTAATATATTTTACAGCGAAAAAAATTAACGCAATTATATAAAATGACATTGTAAAAATAGAAGACATCAAACCTGGCAATTTATTGAGTTTTATTCAATAATCGTTGGGCGATTTTATTTCATCAATATCCCCCATTTGTTCCACAACTTCCCTCTCATAAGTATTTCTAAATGTCTCTCTATTTCAATATTTTTAATACTCATGATAAACGTCAACAAATAAATGTATACTATACAGTAATTAAAATAGTTTGATTTGCAATAATAGATTTTTTTTTAACAGAAAATGTGTTCCTCATTAGTTACAAAAGTTCTGTCGTCATTTAAGTCGATTGAAACTGAGAAAGCGGTTCGATCTCTTGATCAGGAAATGCTGGACACTTTAATGCAATATATCTACAAAGGCTTTGAAGCTCCCTCAACCCAGTCATGTTCGGTTCTACTAACATGGCACGAAAAGGTATCTTAAAGTATTTTATTTTTACCTATATTGAGATATTCTATCGATCAGCTCACTAAAAGTTTTCAATAGGCCCGATAATAACAAGAAAACATTTCAACTAAACCATAAAATATATCTAAGTTTGTATACAGACCTATTTCGTAGCTTCATCAACATTTTAACAGGCAAAATTAAGGTAATAGACAAACAATAAAAAGTACTTTTTTGGAAATATTTTCTTTAATTACTTCAAGAACGATGGTGATTATGGCTCAACAGTGATCCTTTTTAGCTCTCAATTCTTCACCCACATTTAGTTTGAGCATCTGAGTAATCTTTTCCAAAGCACTATAGCTTAATGACTTTCTTTTCCTTTCTTTCCTTTATTTTCCATGTTAATGATCCAGCCTCATGCCCAGTAAATTTTATTTTCTCATGTTCATATCTACTACGGTACTAAATATCTCTAATAAATATGCTTATAATTTATGAGTGATTGTGGCGGATTTAGAGGGGCGTAAGGGGCGTACGCCTCGTCTATTTCTTTGTAAAAAAATGTTTTGTAAAGCTTATCCGAAAATTACCATGTTAAATATTAAAAATCTATCAAATATCAACTCAAATTAATGAAGGTGCTAGAGGTTTAATGGAGAATCTCCCTAGCACCCCTACCAAGGCTCTTTCCAGAGAGACTCTCACTCGGTTCGAACATTCACGCCCCCTCTTACCGGGCTGGATCCGCCCCTGAGTGGCATTCCAATGTTGTTTTCGTTCAAAAGTAATCATTTTTTTATAGGTACATGCTGTCGGGGGTAACGGGTGTATTACAAGAGCACTAACAACCAGGAAACCTCTTTAAAGCTCACAAAATGCCAATTGGTAATTCGTTTACAGTGCAAACTTCGGCGTGACTGTTAATGAAGATGTGCTCCGGACATAACAAGAGACTCGGGCACTTAGCGTCAAATGATTATATGTTGTATGTCTTTCATTGCTCCAGGACCTATTATAACCTTTCTTTACTGAAAGATATTCATTTCAAATATAATTTTAGTCTAATGTAATTGCAATCTAATAAGTAGTACCGTACGCATTTACTATGAGTGAGGAAAATAGAAATTAGATAAATGTTTGTTATTAAAAAACATTGATATTTTCTTCCTGTTCTATTACTATAATTGCGATATTTTCATCCAACGATTTTACATCATGTAGAAAACATGTCAGCGCATGTCAATATCAACCCAGATATATTTTAAGCTATGTGTGGGTCGTCGTCATTGTCTTTTACAATGGTAACAATTTAAGTTTGTACTCTGAACTGTCCTATTAAACTTTAAGAACAATAAACAGTATTACTTGGACCAATATAAAATATATAATAATTGATGTAATATTTATTTTAAAAAAAGATTCACGCAGTGTATTGATAATGATTGTGCTTTGGCATTCGAAATATATTATCAGAAAACAAAACAAAAAACGATATCAGAAGAATAAGCAGTGATATATCACTTAGGCATATATCGATCGTAAAAAGACGCATAATTTTATGTAATCGTGGACTAATTATATTAGTTTATACATTTTCTCATATGCTCTTGCAAATCATCGCTAATATAGTAGTGTAGTGAACTGCTTCTAACATTTTCAGCATTATTAATCGGAGCACACAAGTCATACTTTGACTGAGGCCTATAAAATATATTTCGTTTTAGCAATGTTTGAAGAAAGATTTTTTGAACGTATAATTTTCTAATGGCGAAGTCTTTCGTCCACAGTTTGAAATTTAAATTAAAATGTACATGACAGCTACCGTATTGTTTTAATTTCGAAATAAATTGTATTATTATAAACTATTTGCATGTTTACGCCCTCATTCTTCATTTTTTGCGTGGATGAGTTTGAAATCATGACGCCATAATAATAAAGGCCTTCTAATTACAGATTTACTGTGTCATCATTTATATTCCGTGACATAGAAAAGGCATTCAGGTTTTTCATTGACATTAGTCTCAACGTCTACAAGCTCCCAAGATGTTGTGTTGTATAGGAAACAATCAGAATTCCTTGAAAGTCTCTGATCAAACCCGAAGGAATTACACTCTGAAATGAATGCAAGACATGCGCGTGCGCACCGGCTCCCACTTCTTGTGTATAATTGCATTACTGCTCCACTTGCGTCCAACAAACACTTGCCAATGAGGTTCCTATAGCCCACAGCAAATATGGGTTTTTCTGTAATGTGCAAACATTCAGTAAAATATAAATTTTAAGTGACAACAAAATAAGGTTATTTAATGAAAAACAAATATAACGGATAGCACCTTGCTTTGACATAACAAGTATATTTGAATCACTTGATTGTTTATTGAAGATGGTAGGCCTAGCTTCAGCTAGAAAAAAGTTAATGTTTCAAATCAATTATTCAAACCAAGGTGCTACTGTACATAAACAACATTGTTTACTGTTTGGTCGTAAATTAGACGCTATAAATGGATTTCCACTCGCAATAGAACTGCCCTAATGTTTAATAATATTACCCCGGTGACTGGTTCACTCGGCCCCTGTCTGGACAGATGGAAGTGCGCCAGTTTACTGACTGCGGTGGACATGAAGTGACCCTTAGGGGAGGAGAAAGTGCAACATCTAGTCCCGAGCGCATAGAGACCTCGTTTATCTGCGCTATATAAATCCATCTTCTATTATTATTATCATCATCATCATCATCATCATCATCATCATCATCATCATCATCATCATCATCATCATCATCATTATCATTATCATTATTATTATTATTATTATTATTATTATTATTATTATTATTATTATTATTATTATTATTATTATTATTAGTGACTTTCAACCACGGATCGACGCCCGTGACTATAATTCCTCCATCTTTTACGCAATGATATTGCCCATCTATAGTCACGCAGTGTCTTACCTGGTGGTAACGTAGGTGGTGGTGGTGGTGTTGTTGTTGGGCATGACAGATTCCTGTGGTCTAAACACTTGTCACATAAACAATGTGCATCAGTTACCCCACACCAATTCCACTCCGAACAACAGGCGCATGGACAAATCGCATCTTCGCCGTTAGGTGCAGGAAAACCGGCTCCACACTGAGCATCGTCTCGATAATTTGCTTGAAAATGAATAACAACGTTTGTTCGTCATTTCTTTTTGATTAGTATGAATTATTATTATTATTATTATTATTATTATTATTATTATTATTATTATTATTATTATTATTATTATTATTATAATTATTATTATTATTATTAATACTATTATTTTATTAATGAATTTTTGAATATTATAATTATCATTCATTTTCTTTCATCACAAATAGCAGTAAATTAAAATTTGAAATGCATGTGATTTACAATACATTAAAATTCCTTACAAAATTAAGATAAAAAATTGTTAAACAATAAAAATATAAAAAGTGACATCTAACCAGAAAGATCATACACACAAATTTACGAAAAAACATTAATAACATTATTATCGATATTGGTATTTTTATTATCGTTATCACTATCGTTGACAAATAATATCTTTTATTATTGATGGTGAAATTATTGTAATTGTTACCGTACTGTTTGTGTAAGCCTAACTCAAAAATGAAAAACCTAATATAGTAATAATGATAGGATCCCGGTACGGTATTTAACCCCTGCGGGCAAACGCCGGCCCGCCAAAAATTTTGATCCGGCCATCGGAACATAACTCTCAAAAATAAATAATTTTTCTTGCCAATTTTCAGTGCCGTACAAAAAAGTTTTTCAGTTAGAGTGACTATTTCAAGTTCTTTTTTATTTGTTTTTTTATGGTTAGAAAACATTTACTATGAGCTAATTAGTAAATAATAAATAAGAAAATCATTAATATTTTTATGAACGTTGAGTTGGCACCAAAGCGGGCCTATGATTATGATTACTAGGTAAATTGATACGCTTTTTATGAGGCACATTCTGAAAATGTTATGGAAATAAATGTTCATGAACCTACTGGTACGTTGCTTCTGTACCCCACCGTGACTTTCAACCACGGATCGACGCCCGTGACTATAATTCCTCCATCTTTTACGCAATGATATTGCCCATTTATAGTTACACAGTGTCTTACCTGGTGGTAACGTAGGTGGTGGTGGTGGTGTTGTTGGGCATGACAGATTCCTGTGGTCTAAACACTTGTCACATAAACAATGGGCATCAGTTACCCCACACCAATTCCACTCCGAACAACAGGCGCATGGACAAATCGCATCTTCGCCGTTAGGTGCAGGAAAACCGGCTCCACACTGAGCGTCGTCTCGATAATTTGCTTGAAAATGAATAACAATGTTTGTTCGTCATTTCTTTTTGATTGGTTTGAATTATTATTATTATTATTATTATTATTATTATTATTATTATTATTATTATTATTATTATTATTATTATTATTATTTTGAATTAGTTTGCGTATTTTAATTAGTTAGAAACATTTTATTGTTTCAATTTTGCTTAATTAAAAGCTAACGTACTAAATCTAAGAAATAAAATAAAGCAATTAAAGTGTTTATTTTATTGCTATTTTTTTGGGGGGGGGGAGTTTGTCAAGGGATGATTCCATTTGCTATTTGATAGGAAATAAATATGAACGGTAAAAACACTAAAAGACTTTATTTTACCTTATTATAAAAAGGAATACGTTACAAAGACGCATGCAAGCGATTTTTCAACTGGTGGCTTGTCTTCATAGTCAAAGTTTATAATATATATGAATATAATAATTTTCGTTATGAGCCATGACCTAACGTATTCAAAACATTAGGAAAGTCAACTTTTGGTACGTTAACTCCACGTAGAGTTAATATTCCAAAAGAACCCTAAAAAATAAAAAAATGAAGAGAAGTAGAAGAAGAAGAAAATGATGATGAAGAAAAAGAAGAATTCTTGCCAATCAGTAATTCCTTTTATAGTTTTCAACCTCTGAAGGAATGCTCATTCACCCTGAGCACCCCCTGAATACGCCATTGAACAGTTTAGTCACTGTATAGTGGCGTTATCGACATGGGGAGGGGATTGATGGTCTCAAGCAGGGACGTAGCCAGGATTTTGAAAGGGGGGGGGGGAAGCCTTTATGCGAATTACGTATGACCCCGGCGGGGTCAAATCCCCTCTGAAGTAGCGCACTTTGAACGTTTTTAGGACTGTTTGAGAGGATAAAGTGAAAATTGCAATAGACGCATTATAAATAAGCGCAAAAATAATTATATAATAATTCAACAGTGGCAGATCCAGGAATTCGAAAGAGAGGTGAACCAGGGAGGAACTTTCACAGACCGAGGAATCACCCAGCTCAGCCCCACCATGGTTGGGGAAAATTTATGATTAAGGCATCTCTAGATGGCCGGAAATTACACTCTCGCACTTCAATTTGAATATACTCTCGCACTTCAATTTGAATATATTTTTCTTTTTTTTTTCCTTAAAAAAATGAAGGCTGGGGGGGGGGCTTGAATCCACCTTTGCTCAAAACATTCTTTATCCAGAAATA
>NW_022749369.1:527370-571788 GCF_011630105.1 Anneissia japonica
ACTATCGTCATCATCATCATTGTTATTATTATTATTACTATTAGTAGTAGTATTATTAAACAAACATTTAAAGAAACTTGCAAAAGGATAAAAACGAAAATGGACCACAGTATCGCATTTCTATCATAAAAGACCTGGCCTGAGATTTATGAATTTAAGATTTTTTTAAATCACGCTTAGGCCTATGTGTAACGGGTACTGATGCATATTTACATGTTTAGAAGTATTCATTTTGAGTGATCCCTGGAAAGAATTTGTATTGGCTCAAGAATAATCTTTAAAATTTTAACACTGTGTACAAAGGTGGGGAACCGCAGCTCCCACGGCTCCCTGGATACGTCCCTGGTCTCAAGCAGATTGGAACTGGCCACCAGCTCAAAAAAGTGGATTACCCGGGATATAGTACTACAATCTCTAAAATTTTAATAATTGTTCTGTTCTATCATCATCTACACAGAGTGGTTAACTTTGGTTGCATTATGTTTAATGATATAAGCCTATGTGATCTATATTTTGTTAAGAGAAATTTCAGAAGAACCTGTGGGCAGTGGCGTCACGGAGTTTGTGGTTATTGGGGCCCTAATAAGCGAGCGAAGTTAAGTTTGCGAGCGGAGTGAGACGTTGGGCCACGCAGGGCCCCCGTCGGGGTCCAGGGGGTGAAGACCCCTCGTGGTCAGAGCTTATGGCATTTATAAACTGTTAACTGCGTTGTCAGAGAACATAGAATGGTCCATAACTAATGAAAAATTTCAGACAATGTCATGACAAAGCCAACACAGATCACAAGCGAACTTTCGGAACTGGTACAGTAGGCCATGTACCGTAGGTGTAAATAAATACAGAGAATATTTTAGTGAGAAACAAAACATGTTTTAATAACGTATATACAATGCAAAGCAGATTGATTACAATATCAGAAACAATTAAATGTCAAACATCAAAACTCAGCTTTTATTTTTTTAAACTGTCGGGCCCATTGAATAAAACTGGTATTGTAGTTTATATTATTTTTTTGAACTACAATGTCGGGCCCTTCTTGTCTGGGGCCCTGGCGCCCCCCCCCCCGTAAGCGCCAGAGCGTGACGTCAATGCCTGTGGGTTTTAATTAACTGTCTCTTATGACTACTATTCATTTCATGTGATTTAATTAAAAATTAATTGAACACGCAAAAGCAAACACTCATAAGATCAAATGTACGCCTGTTAAAAATACTAACCTAGCCCGGTACAGCCTTTATCGAATTCAAATGCAGAATAATCCAAAAGGATTAGAAACAAAATTCGGATGAAGAATTGCAACGGTAACATTTCTCTCGGTTGGTTGTCGTTGAAATAAAGACATACCGTAGTGCGTTCTTCGACGACTGACGATGAGAGTTGATGTCCTTCTCAGCAGAGGGCAAACTTCCTTTTACAGTACTGTACTGTAAAGTATTTGCTATTTCACCAATTGTTTATTCTCCCTCTTTGACGAGAATTAGTAGGCCTAGTTATTCGGAATCACGTTTGTTACAGTGACACACATCAAATTAATGGTGCATCCAAAGTAAAATCAATAACAATGTAAGATTGTAATTAGATTTAGAAGACTTGCGGACCGCAAGCAAAATAAAAGTCAAAATAAAAGTCCTTGACCAAAATATTATTATATAAGTTGGCTAATGCATGATTATCCACATTAAATACGTTATAAGACGCGCTGCAAGCGATTTTTGAACTGGTGGCCTGTCTTAATAATCAATGTTTAATACACTTAACAGGCAATTAAAAAGTACTGCTCCAGACAAAGAAAGACCTGGGCCACCAATCAGGTGTCTATAAAGCGCAATTTGGTTTTTGCTACAATGTATAATTCTTATTTAAAGTATTTTTATTGTTACTCCATGCTTTTTTTATGTTGATTTTAATATATTTTTTAAGATTGATTTAATGTATTTTTTCAGATGATTATAATGTATATTTTAATACTGATATAATGTAGTTTTTAATGATTGATTTTATAAATTTCGTATATAATGTATTTGTTGTAAATTGATCGTCGGGGGGAGTGGGTGGGCGTGGTTCCCCTGCCGCTTGGACCCTCCCCCCCCCCAGATCCCAGCCAACTGGTATAGTCACTCACGCATTTCAAATCGCTCAGGTTGATAACTATGAATAAACAATCAACAAACTACCGGGTTGCTGGTTAATTTGCAAGGTACTACATGGCTCAACAATTATTTACTTAGGAGTTACCGTAATTTGTAAAAATCGCACACAAATCATACGACGTTACTGACAACGCCGGGGACGGCAACTCGATTTTGAGATGAATTTTCCGAATAAATAAATTCTAATGACGAACTATTGCCTTCAGTTGTCTTTGTTGGTCATTCATCTGTCATTTTATCTATTTTTTCGGTGATATTACCATTCTCATTAATCTATAAAACACCCACATAACAACGTCACGTTAGATCATTCAGTGGGGACGCCGTGGTGACGCCGGTAGGGTCAATTTTCTTCGGAAGGTATCAAGATGATAAACAGTTTCATTGGACTAAATTCTTTCTTATGTTAACCACATGCTTACCTAAGATTATACTGACACTGGTTTCAAATGAAATAACTGACAACTTTTGGTTTGTATCAATGTTTTAATAAGTACATAAAACTATGTCACAACGTACGCAAAAATGCTGTTTTTGTATTTTTCTTGAAATCTGTATGCGTGATCACCATCATCTTACACAGTATAATAGATTCAAGTAAGATGTTTCAAATGATATAAAAATGTATGCAAACTTACCTTTGGAACAGGATTCTTTTTCGAGTTTTATTTACCTTAACGTCGATTCCGTCTAGAAAGCACCAGGATTAATCACGCCAGTATTAATCACCACGCTGTTTTTGTATTTTGCTTGAAATATGTATGCCTAATCACCATCATCATACACAGTATAATAGATTCAAGTAAGATGTTTCAAATGAAAATTCATCGTAGCCATTAATTATTATCAATACGGTCCCGGCGTCATTCCTTGAATCGGGGCGGTACGTATACTACCGGTACTTTACCGCTTGAGTTCACGATGTAAACATGCCATGGGTCATATCATGTAAAGATAATTTTTTTCGAATTATAATTTGTATTTTTAAGGTATTACTAGAGACATGTCACTGCATTCAACAATTATGTGGATATTCATTGTACTGTTATACTATTAACTACTTGCCCCGGAGTCACTAATTTTTTAATTGATTTAATATGCACAATTTGGGAAAGTACACCTGACCCCACCATGGTTGGGGCTGAGGAAAGAAAATTTATGATTGTGACACCTCTAGATTGCCAGAAATGGCACTCTCGTACCTAAATTTTAAATATAATTTTGCTTTTGTTTTTTCTATTTAAAAAAAAATAATTTTGAAAAATTTAGGGTTGGTTCGGACACACTTGAATTCGCCACTGATTATTATGACGTCATTGCGAGATTGCGTCAACGTAACACATGGATTTTGTAAAATTTTGGTATCACTATATCGAAATAGATAGACATGTCCGTGTCAAAGGCTGTATAATTATTGTTTAATAATGGCTATATAAAATTCAGTTGATTAACTATAATTTTTTTTTTTGAAATTAGGAAAAATAGTAATCCTATGTATGTAGATAATATTAAACACTAGTATATACTACGTACGGGTCATAATACCGTAATATACAAAAGGAATAAATCGTTTATAGTAGAATATAAATGAAAGAAAAGAAAGGGTCACATGAGAAAGATCAAGGAAGGAAAATGAAGGTACAGGAGAAAGAAAAGAGAAAGAAAAGATAAGGAAACATAAGAAAGACAAAGAAAAGGAAAAGAACAGGAAACTTAAGAAATATGATGAAAAGGAATGGATAATGAATCATAAGAAAGAAAAATGAAAGAATAGAAAAGGTCACATGAGAAAGAACAAGGAAAGAAAGATAATCTGACATGAGAAAGTAATGAGAAAGAAAGATAAGGCAGCATAAGAAAGACAAAGAAACGAAAGTACAGGAGAACTAAGAAAGATAACGAAAAGGAATAGATAAGGTTACATAAGAAAGAAAAAATGAAAAGAAAAGGAAAAGTCACATGAGAATAAACTAAAAAAGAATGATAAGGTAACATGAGAAAGGAATAGACTAAAAAAAAAAAATAAAAAAAAAAATAAAAAAAAATAAAAAAAAAAATAAAAATATAAGGAAACAAGGAACACATCAGAGTATAGTTAATATATTATTTGTGGCCTAGGCCTAGCCTAGACCAAAAACTAGAGCATACATGCCAACATCTTGATAGTCAAAAACGGGATAATTTTGGCGCAAAGCGCCCCAGAGACCTTGGCCTGTAGGGGGTCCATATAAGCTTTAGCTATTTAATTCTTATGATGTGTACTCCAATAATAAAGCTATTGATTTTAACTTGCGTGTTTAAAGCCCCATTTCCGGCAAAATTTCAGTTGTTAAGAAAAATCTGATTTTTGTATAATGTTATAAAGATTTATAAATATAATACGGAATTGCTAGTTTAACTGAATTTACAGTAGACATTCCTAAGAATGAAAAAAATGTAAAAAAAGACTGAAATTTGATTTTTTTGTGTTCCACACAAAAAATAAATGCGGATGAGTTTTTCATGTTTGATTTTGCGATAGGTCGTGAGAAGAAATATCGTAGGCGCCGAAAACATTAGCCTATCCAATGCTGCTAGGCTAGGCCTAGCCTTACCTCTATTTAGGTTCTGTTATCACACATAAAAACGGCCGACATGATATTTTCCGTTGCTAGTATTGACACTTCTGAAATATAATATTTCATAGGAATTATTTCAAATTTGTTAAAAAACTGATTCTAACTGAGATTTCGACACTTAAACAAACATATCTCAGCCATTCCATGATTTATAATAATTGGAGTAATGCAAATGCATATTTTCTAAAAAAAGGTCAGTTTTTAGTGAAATTTTACCGGGAATGGGGCTTTAATATTGTCAAATAAATTGTCTTGTGTCGTACGTTGTCTGTTGTCTTGTTGTACAAGATCTAAAATCTGAATTCAATACTTGTCATAAAATGTGTTTTTCAATGGGCTAAAATTAATACAGGTAATTACTGGGCCGGTATTTTAACAACTGTAACTTCATTTCTAATTATTAACTTAAGGTCTTGTCTAGATACGTCATTATTCTTTATACACAAGTATTCTAGGTCTAGTCATAATTATTATTGACCTTAATTTAAAAATGGTTTCAGACAGACTGCACTACTCACAGAGAGACGATAATATCTCGCCCAGCAAAATTGAAATATAACGTAAATATTGAGATTTTTTGTAGTATTTTATTGCAAAAATAGGAAAAATTAATATACAGAATAAGTACATCTATGAAATTTTCTTTGTAAACCAGGATATTATTTGTGAAAAAATGTGAGGAAAAAATTGCCTGGAGTCAGGTCACCGAAACAGGAGTCTTCTGGCCAAAACGGCAGTGTTGGCATGTATGTAATAGTACTAGTAGGGCCTAAACCCAGGCTGTAAATTAAGGCAGAAGTTAGGCCTAGAAATTTGTCTGCGCATTTCGAAAAAAAAAAGGCCAATAAAAAAAAATTCTTGTGTTGTCAGTAGGAAAAGTTTAAAAAAAAATTTTTTTTTTTTACCAAAAATTGTTTATGCCTAAAGAGTAAAATATACACAAAAATAGAAGAAAGAAGAAAAGCAAAACCATCGCATAACTCTGTCGCATCGCCTACCATTGCAAGGTAGGCTTATTCCAGCCTTTTTAGTTCATTAATAAAATATTTTTCGATGCAAGAAAAAAAAACTCAATTTCGAACATTTTGGGTCGGTTGGGCATGGCCAACACAATAACTTTGTTTTTATTTGCCCTAAGGGCCTATTTCTAAGCAGATTTTGCCAAAATTAGGCTTTGATCCAATATTAATAACCAATGCGTTCAGTAGGTGGTAAGGTGAGACCTTTTCTATACCTTGTTTAGCGAACCTGACGCCCGCCAATAATGATGATTTCAAATATCAATAAAATTTTATTTTTGGCCAATGAGCCCACCCGCCGCCATGGAAAAATGTAAATTTCTGAAAAATATAAAAGTTTTCTTTATTTGAATTACGGCCGCTGCTGCCGTGAATAGAGTGTTAAACTGTCATGTCTTTGACCAAATTGCAAAAACAAAACCCACCATATTTACATTGATTTTTTTTTTCATTTCATTTGTTGAACACTAACAGTTTTAAATCATCAATAATGTAGTTTTTCTCCGTTTTGTTAGATGCAAAATTTAGCCGATACTTTTTTTATACCATTTTTTGTGAACTTATTTTTTAAAGATCGTCAGAGGAGGGCAAAAAAAAAAATGTAAATAAAATTTTGGTTTTTCATTTAGCAAAGAGTTTTGCTAAAATATCCAGACGGAGGAAAAAATAAAAATTTTCTGAAATTTCCATATTTTCATGGCAGTGGGTGGGTTAAATGGCCAAAAATAACATTTTATATTTTTTTCGAAATCATCATTATTGGCAGGCGGTGAGTTTGCTAAACAATGTATAACAAAAGTCTCGCCATTTCAATCTTTCAACAAAAATAAGGTTCGGCTTTCGTTCTAAATAAGACATAAAAATAAGCCAATACAACAAGTACAGTTCTATTAATTAATTGTGAGATCAATTTAGTTAAATTACAAACTATTTTGCAGTTAAAGCAATTTCAGCAGAAGAAAACACCATCCAACTCACCAGCGCCGAAGAAGTCATCATCTGACAAACCAGTGAGCATTAGCAACTCATTGGCCAATGATGTCAGTTCCACAAATTCAATTGATGGATTTGAAAGCTTTGCCACTGCCCCCAGAACCCCTGTAAGTAGAGTCCTCATTTAAATATTAATCATGATAATAATAATATCCACTTCATTTTTCTCCTGTGTTTCAAGAAGAAAGTGCTGTTTCAAACTCATGAATGAGAGTGAACTATGTGTTTTCATACCCAGTGGCGTAATGCTGGAGGGGAGGGCCCTGTGGATTTCTGAGATTGGGGGTCCTTTTTTTCGGTCGCCACGGCCAATTCCATTGTGTAATTTAGATGTGTTTTTTTTAATTATTAATCGTGTTTGCCATTGTATTATAAATGTTTTATAACAACGAAATAAATAATGACATCAGTGGCGGATCTAGTAGGAATTTGAAATACGGGAAGCAGGTGGGAGGGACCATACACATCAGCTCCACCATGGTTGGGTCTGAGATAAGAAGTTTTATGATTATGGCACCTCTACATGTCTGGAAATGGCACTCACAGACTTAAAATTTCAGTATAATTTTTTTTTATCTCCATATGTAGGAGTCCCCTTTAATCCATCACTGGATATGATATGTCCTTCACAGTCGATGTCAGAGACACATTATGTTGTTATGTATCAACAAAGCTCTTTTGGGTCAGGGTGCTAGATCAAGGACACTATTTGTAGGGGCCTCTTTGGGGTCCTTAGGAGTCGGGGGTCCTGCGAACCACCGCACAAGAGCGTGTTGGCGTTACGTCACTGTCATACCCTTCTTTGCATTACAACTGCTCCAAAAACCCCTTGCTGTTATGCACTGTAGATAGATGTCCAACAATTTAATAAGTTCTCTGAGAAAAACATATTGTCGTCACCAAAATTCAACCCCTGATTACTATTCGATTGATCTTCCAATTGAGCTATGAGGCCCCATTTTTTTTAAAGGTAACTGTAATGCATAATGTGCGATATATTGATAAATCACATGATATATGTGGCAAAGACAAGCCAAACCAGTCACTCGTCGCAAAAAATTGATTTTGAGTTATTAATACAGTGTTAGAGCCTAAAATAATAGCTATAAAATGGTAAAAAAATCATTAAAATCGGACATTTCCTTATGAAGAGTTTAAACATACAGCTGTTTAAAGAACAATATATGAGAAATGAGCCTTCAAAGTTTATGATTTCAGGCATTACTCATGCAGAAACTATCATCAAATCCTTAAAAAGTGTTGTTTTAACATTGAAAATGGGGTAAATAACAGCATAGAATGATGTATAGATATGTAAAGATTAGTTTAGTGCAATAAAATAGATTTTTAAAAATTTGACATTCCAGCATGTTTTGGCCATTTTCTCTGAAACACGATTTGCGACGAGTGACTGGTTTGGCTTTTCTTTGCCACATATATATTTCAGAGTGCTTGACACTTATCTAAAATGGTATTTTATCCTATTTTACAGGCTACACATTCAGGAGATCAAAAAGTACAACAGATTTTGCCTTCAAACAGGTTAGTATATATCCGTGTATCCATACTACAACTACAAAAAAAAAAAAAAGAAACAGTCTCAAGAAACAGTACTAATCAAAGATGCAATTTTATTTAAAGATTTATAGTCTGAAGAAGAATTTTACATTTGTTTGATTTTTGATATATGATGATAATGTGTTCTTGTATCTGGTGTGTGTTAAGCTAATCAATTCAAATTTGAGTTGCTTACTTTGTATATGTACATTAATTGAAAATTAGAGCAAGAAATATTTTCTTTGCCAGTAAACATAAACATATAATGATCCTTGATTTTTGTGTACCTTAAACAGGCTGCTAATCAAGTTTTAATTTTAAGATTATTATAGTAAAAGGTGTGTCAAAAGCAGAAAAAAAAAATTCTCTCTTTTTTTGCATGAGCACTGTGTTGCTTTAATTTGAATTTGTTATATCACAAATTTTCTATTATTCTGTTGGAACACATGTGGAACACAAATGAAATATATATATATATATACTGTCTCTTAATAATAATCAATAATAATGTCAAGTTTATGCAAATTGCTAGCTAGCAAAAAAATTAGCTAAACTGTTTGCTTCCCTCTCAAGTTTCTTGAATGTACTTGAGCCTAGAGTGGAGGAAATTGTAGACTGACACTTGGGATTAGAATTATCCATACGGCTAATACAGATGTCTGACAATATCATGAATTGATATTTGAGTCCAGCCTTCCTACAAAATATAATAGTCATCCCTTCAAATTCATGCAATATATAATATGTACTATTTTCATCATGTGATAGTTACTAACTTTATTACAAATAAAAAAAAACAAAAAAAACCAGTTGAACTTTTCAAATTTGGCGAATTAATACAGTAAATAGTGTATACAGTTGTGACCTGACGTTTGACATGGATGGAGATTTCCTCAGAGAGAGGATCAAATGGACAGAAATATGTTACATGAAAGTAAATTATGTTATTTAACATGTGCATTTTTAATTGATTGATTGATTAATTGATTTTGATTTTCAGACCAATCTCTTCAAGTGAAACATTAAGGCAGATGAAAAACCAATTGAACGGATTGGTCTCAGAGGTTTGTGAATAAGAGTCTTATATACAGTACTTAGTCAATCTGCTTATTCAGTGTTTATGAAATAGTGAATGTTTTTGTTCTACCATGTAGTAGACACATGATAGACACTATGTTGGCTGTTATTCAGATTTAAATCATGCAAACATGCAGAATTGTTTTGTCACAACTAGAAATATCTTCAGCTTTTCTTATATACTGTTTGTGTTGAGTAAAATGGTCTACCTAAATGATGATATATATTTTGCTTTAAATAACAGGCTTCACTTCTTAATGGTGGTGATACTAATGATATGGATACCAGTATTCATGATTTGGAGGTGCGTACAGAAACTAACCGTACAACGACAATTTATTTTTTATGCTTTCACATACTGTAACATGCAAGTAATTGAAAATATTACGAAAAATCATAGACACTATTTATAATTAACAATTGTGGGAACATACAATAGTTTAATTATATATAATTTAAGTGTAGTTATAAATAAGCAGGGAAAGAGAGGCCTGACCAAGAATGATAAAAACAATTGTTCACTATTTGTTATGTATTGAATTTTTATAGCAACGGAATCAAGAGTTAGCAGCATCATTAAATGAAAAATGTCAAACCAACTTGCAATTATCATTCCTGTGTGAAGAAATGGTATGTAAAAGTGTCTTAAATGAATTACAACACAATAGTGATATATGGTAGGGATGATGAATAGGAGTTGATGGAGAGGAGGAGGAGGATGGTGATGATTAGGGGAAAATAATAAAGAGGATAATAAGGAAGATAATGATGAGAGGCAGTAAAGATGTGAAAAGGTTGTGGTGAGGAGAGTATTGATGGGCAGGTGAGAATAACATGATATATTTGGACGGAAATGGTAACGATGATGATTATCATACAAATACGGCTATGATACAACAAAGATTATGATACAAATTAAGATATGATTCGAAGGATATTGAGGATGGAAATAATTATATTGACATTGGTTTTGATGAAAAGGATGGTGGAGCTGTAGTGAGGATGTGGTGTCACTGTGATAATGATGAGGAGAGTGGTAATGACAAAAAAAAAAAGAGGATGGTAAAGAAAATGATGATACTGCTGGTAATGAAAATTATAGAGATTGTGTCAACTAAATTCGATATTTTCAATGTACTTTGCAGAAAACACAGTGTAGAAGCATTCAAGAACAAACACAGAAGGTATTCAAACAAAGTATTTATTCTTGTAGTATAAAATATAATCTAAGCTCAAATTAATGAATGTTATAAATATTACTTCCTTTGAACCAATAAATACTGTAAAACTATTTGTTACATTAATATAATTATATTATTACTGTAAACGAATTGATACACAAACAATCGAAGGGAGTAGCCATCGATTCATAATTTAATGAGAGAAAGCATTTTATATCTGTTGATTCTGTTATACCAGGAGAAGGAGGACATTCTGAATTTGTCACAGAAGGAGCAGAGTGCGTTGAAGGAACAGCTTCAAGTTCATATACAAACTATTGGTATATTAGTTTCCGAGAAGTCAGACTTGCAATCAAACTTAAACCAAAGCTTTATGAGCTTACAGCAAAGAAATGGTAAATATGCTGGTTTCCCTCATCCATTCTCTCATGCAAATAAAATGAAAAATCAAATTCTATCATTTCCACATATTGCCAGTACCATCATCAAACTATTTCATTTTGAAGAATATAGAGTTGATATTTTGTATTTTATTGCCTCTGTATACAACACCTAAAGGGCAACATTACTCAAGGAACCTTATATTATAAGGGAAATTATATTGTCCAATCAAAACACATCAAAAATTTTCAAAAATATTTGGTACTATTCAAATGCTCATATTGCTCATATTATATATTCCACATAATTCCAATTACAAAAATAATCATTTGACATCAAAAATTGTTTCTATCCATATAAGTACAAGAAACACAAAAACAATATAAAAAAATATGAGCCTGTAAAAAATATTGCAATTGATGATTTGAGTTGTGTTGCTTATAATTTTAGGTAAAACAATAATGTGAAATATTGCCATCAATCTGTTCATTGTTTTTTTTTTTTCAGAGGAGATAAATAATCTGAGTAGTCGACTGGAAGCCTCAAGACAAAGGGTGGCAGACCTTGAGCGCGACTTTGCCAGTGCTCACAACAGTAGTCAGCAACTTCAAAGGGTAAGATTATTAATTAATTAATTATTTATATAGTTATATTAATTATCTATATGAGCAAGCAAAATGGTCGATCGGTTAAGGCAGGGGCACCGTGATCATAGCCAAAAATATCGGCACGGGTTTCGCGGCCGGCTCGCTCCTATAGTTCTGGTGGTGGAACAAGTCTTCTCCGATGAGGACTATAAACCATAGGCCCAGTGTACACAAATGCTTATGTGCACTTTAAAGAACCCAGTACATCTTTCGAGAAGAGTAGGGGGTTACCCTGGTGTAATGGTTCACTCGGCGCCTGTCGTCGACAGATGAAAGTGCGCCGGTTTACTGGCTGCAGAGGACATGAATTGACCCTCAGGTGTGGAAAAAGTTATTGAAAAGTGCAACATCTAGTCCCGAGCGCATAGAGAAATTGTTTATTTGAGCTATATAAATCCATCTATTATTATTATTATTATTATTTAATTGCATTTTTACAAAAGCTTTAGTCCAATAAAATGTAAAGGTAGTCCCATATTCATTATTGCACTTAGGGGAATGAGTTGTTAGCCCATCGTACTAAGCCTCGTTATTGTGTGGTAGGGTGGCCAATTCCTTTCCACGCCACCTTTTTTCTTCCCCAGTAGTGAACAACCGGATACCCATTTATACTCCTGGGTAGAGAGAGAGAGACAGACGTAGATGAAGTGCTTGCCCAAGGACACAAGCAACTTGCACAGTGAGAGTTTCAAACCCCTGACCTCAAGGTTGGGAGTCAAATCTATAACCGATGCGTCAACTGCGTAGCCTAATATAAAAAATATTTAATGTAAAATGATTCACTGACCAATAAAAATTCTATAGATATGTATGTGTTTTTTGGACAATTTATAATTTAAGTTAAACACCTATTAAGGGGACACCTACAGGACCAAAATGAATGTCCCCTTAAAAGTTAGTGTCCCCTGAATTGGGGTTGGCCATAGTGTTAAAAGATATATTTTCTCTCATTTGTGTCCCCTTAGTGGGGATGTCCCCTTAATAAGAGTTTTCCTTTAATAGGGATGTCCCAAAGGAGGGTTTCTACTGTATCTTGTAAGGTCATTTTAATGTATTTTGCTGCATGCTGAACTATTTTTTTTTTCTCTTTTGATTTTTGTAGACAAGGTTAGATCTTGATCAGGAAAAGGACCAATTAAAAGCTGAAGTAAATCACTTAAGGTGAGTAGTTTATATACAAGTATATAAATACAATTGTCATACCCTGACCTCACAATTTTTTTTGAAAACTAACCTTATTCTTTATTGAAATGGTAAAGTTAACCTGTATCTGTATTGACTGTGTTTTTCCACATAACTTGGGATTACTTCTTCCATTTTTAATACTTGGGTGTAGAGTTCCTTGATTAAATTTCTGGGGTGTGAAACAAAACAAGCATAAACAACAAAAATCTGAAGACTTGTTTCCAACAGGATCTTCCATTCCTGGATATGATAATACATCTGGAGACAATCCCTGTTCCTTTCTGAATATTATTCTGTGTTTTTATCGTACACATGAAAGGGTTTTCATATACAACACTACACCTTTACTGATGTATGCTTATTCATGTACTAATTAATTTTAATTTATTTTTTGGAATAGAAATATTAAGGAAGAATTGTCTCAGCAAAATTCTGAATTAGTTAGTGAATTAAGAGCTACGGTAAGTTCATTATTGTATTACTGTATTAAATTAAAAAGTATAGTATAGATAGATAGTACTGTTTATTAATTTTGTTTGGTTTGGTAATTTATGCATGCATTTTCTTTTAGGTTTCTGAAAATAAAAATTTAAAAGCATCGCTTCGTGATTTACAAAGCCGTTTGAACATGGCTGAATTAAGAGTGCAACAACTTACTAACCAATCAGAACCAGTCAACTATCAACAAGATCTGCAGAGGGTACAGGAAGACAAAATTGCTCTTGAACAGAAAGTAGCTCAGGTAGGCAGAAATTGTATCTAAATTTACATTTTAGTAGCTCAAGTAGGCAGAGGTGTTATTCATTCTGCATTTTAGTGGATCAGATAGCTAGAGGTGGTACTCACTTGCATTTCAGTGGATCAGATAGGCAGAAGTGGTAATTGTACCCAATTAGTTCAGGTAGGCAGAAGTGACTCACTTGCATTTCAGTGGATCAGGTAGGCAGAGGTGATACTCGCTTTGCATTTCAGTGGATTAGATAGGCAGAGGTGATACTTGTCCTCTATTAGTTAAGGTAGGCAGAGGTGGTACTCGCTTTGCATTTCAGTGGATCAGATAGGCAGAGGTGGTACTCGCTTTGCATTTCAGTGGATCAGATAGGCACAGGTGGTAATTGTACCCAATTAGTTCAGGTAGGCAGAAGTGACTCACTTGCATTTCAATAGATCAGATAGGTAGAGGTGGTACTTGTACCCAATTAGTTCAGGTAGGCAGAAGTGACTCACTTGCATTTCAGTGGATCAGATTGGTAGAAGTGGTAATTGTACCCAATTAGTTCAGGTAGGCAGAAGTGACTCACTTGCATTTCAGTGGATCAGATAGGCAGAGGTGGTACTTGTACCCAATTAGTTCAGGTAGGCAGAAGTGACTCACTTGCATTTCTGTGGATCAGATAGGTAGAGGTGGTACACACTTTGCATTCCAGTGAATCAGATAGGCAGAGGTGGTACTCATTTTGCATTTCAGTGGATTAGATAGGCAGAGGCGGTACTTTAGTAGTAGAATCATGCTAGAAAGCATGATTCTAACACCCTAGTAGCTCAGGTACTTTCTCTTAAAATCCAGTAGCTTAATTAGATAGCAGAATCATTGCATTAGTTCTAGCAACAAAGGTGGTGCTTATACGCCAGTAGCTAAGGAAGGTATGGATTGTACTAAGTATGCAGAAATGGCACTGAGCCAGTGAACTTATGTAGGTAGAGATTGTACTTATATTCCAGCCGCTCAGGAAGGCATGGTAACTCAGTTCTTGCACTATTTGTTGTGAAAATATATTTTGCTGGTATTTACCAATACATTACTTATTAACCTCGCTGTATTTATTTCAGTACCAACAATCATTGCAACAACTGACTTTGGAGAGGGAACACTTGAATCAACAAAGCCAACTACAAACCACTCAACTCATGCAACAACTACAGCAACTGGCCTCACAGGTAAGACCGGACCACTTGCTTGACCATGATAGATTATACATTATTAGCATTATATATCTAGTTATGATGGTGGTCATATGATGATGATACTATGGTGGTGGTGGTAATGATGTTGATGGTGAAGGAAATGGTGATAGGGGTGCTTTTGTTGGTGGTGATGATGATGGTTATCTTGACGGTAGTTGTTTTGATGGTGTTGAAGGCTATCGTGATAGTAGTGGTTATGATGATTATTATCATCACCACCGTTATCATAATTTTGTCCAGTGAGCTTTATGGTGACTATGAACATACAGATTATCAGTATTATGTACTTATTTCATTACATTACATTTACACACTACAACTCTTCTTTTTGCAGACCAATTCATTAACAGAAGAAAGAGAACAATTGATTACCAATAGTCAGAGTTACCAACAACAAATACAAAAATTAAAAGAAGAAATGGGTAAGTTTTACCAGTTAACAAATCATAGCACAGAAACAAACAATAAGAAACTTTGATCTGTGATAAAAAACATTTATAATTTTCTGTTCTTCATGCAGAAGATCTTAAATTACAACAAAATACCAGCAGAAATAGTGTAGATGAAGATGAACTTCGACATCACATAGATAGGATACAGAGACTTGAGGAAGAGAAGCATGCTCTGGACCAGCAATATAAAGCACAGGTGAGTTGATTTTGTATAGCAAGTAGCTAATATATTACCGTAAAAACTTGAATAGAAGCCGTGAGCTTCATCTTTTTTCTATTACCCTTGGATTTACTTCTTGTCGAGATGGGCTTCTTTTTGAGATTACTTTTGCAAACAAAAGAGGGGGCTTCTTTACAAAATGAATAAATTTTAACCATGCCAATACAATAAAAAAATATTGATACTGACATGCTATCATAATAATCAATGATAACATCAGTGTGAATGTATGTACTTTCTCGTAAGAAGTCCATTATCTTTATTAGAAACCCTTGGCCTTCTTTTCGATCCTGATATTGATCCCTTAACTTTTAATCATGTTCAGTCCGTAAATCTCTATTTCATCAGGTGAATGATAATGCTCAGCTGAGTAAACTATGTGGAGAAGCGGAAGAACGTCTGCAAGGGTTGGAGAGTGAAGTGATAACATTACGAGAAGAGGCTACCAATAGAGCCTCACTTCTGGAGAGTGTACAAGGTGATAAAGCAACCATTAGTCGAGCATTATCACAAAATAAAGAATTAAAAACACAATTACAAGAACTTCAAAATGCCTTTGTAAAGATGGTAAGTAATAGTAGTGGCAATATATTAATGACTGCTTTTATTTTATCTTTAATATTTTCATCGTGGAGATTTGATTTTAGCACATACAGTTATAGGAAAGGAAAATTACATAGAAAAACACTAGAAAAAAAATGCAGAAGATTTTGATATACCAATCAAGCTTAGTTCACATCGAGGATGTATTGTAACTAAACAGGATAAGGATAAATTGAAGATTGAAACTATTGCTTTCCACACTGTTTTGAAGTCTGTCAGTTTCAATAAACACATGATATTGTGTTCATATCATTAAAATGTATGTTATCTCAATATGCTTTTATAGCTAAATAAGGATTTTGTTGGCTTCCTTTAGAATTCTTCATATGTGCTTTTGATATATTGTTTTTATGGGCCTGTGAATTTTATCCTAGCTAGAAGAGTTACTTTATATAGCCATGCCATCTTAATACAAATTTAAATGTCTACTTTTTTTATGTTATTTTTTATTTCTTGAATATAATAGAGTAATGATAACATGGAACTAACCACCAAGGTGCAAACCGAAGAGCATGTAAATAAGGAACTTGGAAATAAGGTAGCTGAATGTGAAGATTATATAAACAGTGTCAAAAATCAGGTGAGATCTGTCAAGTCACTCCTTTTAATTTTATTTTGTTGATCTTCTTGTTCTGTCGCTGTCCATGAGCTTCTTGCAAAAGGGAAAGGAGCTTAATATAGTTCAATTTAAGATAATGATGTAATGTTTTTTGCACTAGTTGATAACTAGTCACAGTAAACTTTGAACCTGCATTTATATTTCTATACCTGCTTAATGCATTAGCATTTTAAGCTATCCATCTGTTATCTGTCATGTAATTATATAGATATCTCCTTATGTATTGTTATTCATTATTATTAATAGTAATGGCCATTGTCTTGATAAATCTGCCTGCTTTTCTTAAAAATACAAATGTATTTACTAATACTCTATAAAAGGCATATATTAACATGTTAATTTATCTCATGTTTTCGATAAACTTGTACTGTTGATTTACAGTTAAGAATAAAAGAGAGTGAAACTGAACGACTGAAAGCATATACCTTTGAACTCAATAAACAGCTGATGCAGCAGTCTCAGATACAAGATCGCATACAACACTACGAAGCACACGGCCCAATAAAGGATACACTAGAAAAAGAATTAGCTGACACACAGGTAGCAACTTCTGCATACGTGTATCCAAATTTTAAGCAGAAATACAAGGATAGGGTTTGGTGGTTGATAGTTTATTACCATAGTAGTTAAGAGATTTTAATTAAGTCAAGCAATCCTTGTATATCCTAGCCTAGAAACCTAGACTCAGAATTACCAGGATGGTGTCTGATGGGGATAGTTTATTACCATTGTTCATAACGTGAATTGTGATTAATTATAATACGTACAGTATTGTGTATGTTTGTTTGTCTGTTTTTATTTTTAATCTATAGCAGGATACAAAATACAATAAGTGACAGAAAGTGAAATAGTGATATAAAAACAACTATTTAAATATAATGAAGTGAATGGATAGATTCAGGACAACCCAATTAGTTTCTATTGGGTTCCCTATAAAATGTTTCAAATATAGTAAATATGGATTTACATATGGCATATTGTGTATAATTTCTATAGATTGATTGAAATCATAAAAGTAAATGAATGAATGAATCAGTAATTTGTGCAGAAGCTCAATACATTGAATTCTTATACTACTAGAAAAGCCTCTATAAAACAAAAAGGTGGGAGTGTGGAGGTATTGAATTATTTCTATCTCTATTGTTCAACTTCAATTTGATTCTTTACTGTATAGTTTGATGAAAATTGCAATAAAGTATTTCATATTTCAGCAAACAAAACATTAAAAAAATTAATCTCTAATTTTACAGGAAAAGATGTCAAAAGTTTTAACGGAAAATAATCAACTGAAAGTATTACTTGAGAACCAGCCTCACAGTATGCATGACCATGGTCAAGACCACCCTGATTCAACTGTCAATGATGACATTGCTAGGGATGAAATGGTAGGTGATTAATTGGGTACCCATCCTCTCGTAAGTTGCAGAAGTCTCCCAAAAATTGGGACGGTCTCCTGCACTCTGGCGAGCAAGTACAAATCTTCTGGAAACCAACCCATCTTCTGCAAATTCATAATATTTGCATGGTTTTACTACTGTATTATCAATAGTTTACCGAACGGCTATCACAGTAAAATAATGTTAGAAGAATAGAAAAGCTTATTTAGCCCTTTTTTTCTTTTTCCAACATGAGTCAAATCAGCAATGAAAATAAACTTTATAATAATAATTAGTTCTACTGGATAGGGCCCTGAGAAAGATGCAAGCCAGGTTATGTTGTAAAAAGAAAAGTTTTTAGTGTGGTTTTGAAAATGTCTATTGACATGTCTGATATGCTCTGGTATACTAGTTTTCTAGAGATGAGGCACTGACAAAACAAAATCTCTCACCATAAGAACCTGTTGATTTGCCAGGAACATGAAGAAGAGCTTGGAATGAAATTGATATAAAATACTGTCGTCTGTGATCCTGACTATTGTCTTATTAATTGGAAATATCAAACACATCTATTAAAGTACAATTCAAAAGAATGCTTGAATTATGAACATTAAAAATTAATGTAATTGAATAGATGTAATTTGATGTTCTGAAATTCCAACCTTAGTGATGATTTAAGTAAAGCGATGAATTGATCTGGAATATTGTGTCTTAATTCTGTTTTTTTAGGTGAACACACTATCTGCAGCCATCAGGCAGCTTGAGATGGAACGAGATGAACTCTCACAATCATTCCTTGACCAGAAGGAGCAGCACCATCTGCTACTGGAACAGATGGAAGAAATTCAACATCAACAAGCACAAGGTACACACCAACTAGATTCAAATATGAGGTTTGCCATCCCAAAACCAGCATCAATGACCACAAAATGAAAATTTACTCTTTAATTGTTCGAAGTCATGGTCCGTATATAACATACAGACCAATTATATTACGGACTGACTTCTAGTGCTGCTGCCCTCTATGTAATGAGTAATTTAGGGGATTTCCCTATTGTTGCCGCAACTGGACGTGCCGAAGCATTCAAAGTGGCCAAATTGGAAGCAATCATTCAATGTTGGTGATGCACTTACCCTTATTTTAGCGGTTGATGACAGTGGGGCTTAATAGGCCTCAGTGACCTTGGTGAAAGTTACTTGGGACGTCAAAGGGTTAATATATTCTTATTCTCCATATTATAAGCTTTGAAATGATTCATCATTTACTGGAATCGACTTACTATTGCCAAAGTTATGAGTAAAAGTATTACAGCTTCTCTGTACTAAAGTATACAATGCTGCCGCATTCTTATGCTAATTACTCAGTTTAACATTTAGCGACAATACGCTGGTTTTAGAGTGGTGGCATGCCTCATACATACACTTTCATTTGGGTAAAACAAACACTTGTGCAATTTTTACATGAATTTAATTGTAGCTTGGAATATGATACTGCATTATACATGTTTTTAATTGATTGGTTAATTAATTTATCAATCAATCAGTCAGTCAGTCAGTCAATAAGTCAGTCAGTCAGTCAATAAGTCAGTCTAACTGTTACTAGATTGTTAACAATATGCTTTCTGTACAGCACCAACAGTAATACCAGATGTAATACTTTAAACAAGAGAAGACTTTTAGACCATACAGAATACAGAACTTTTATTGGTCTTGTGAAAGTAAAAGTACAGTACAAGAAATTACTTCGTTGTTGGCAAACCATAAACACAGCTAAAACACAATTAAAAAAAATAAACACAACTAAACACAATTTTAAAAAATAACTCAGTTCAGCTTGGAATAAGAGACTTACTGAATTATTCACTTTTTAAATTATACACTTTTTAAATTGATTAGTTAATTAAGTAAATGTTTGATTAATCGATTGATTGATTGATTAAATGAATGAATGTTTAATGGACCTTTCTGGAGTGTCAATCAAACTTAACAGCTGACCAAACAAAATACGCAGGTGTCCAACAAACACACATGTTGTCTCACAAACGCATGTGTTAATGTACAAAATGCACAGGTGTCCAACAAACACATGTCTGACAAATGCATGTGTTAACATACATGTACGCAGTGGTTTTGCGGGGCCTTAGCAACAATATCCAAGGGGCAGGGCTTAGCGGAAGGTCCATTGAATGATGCTAAAGACTGTTATGCTAAGGTACTAAATTTTTCTAACAAAGATATGTTTTCTATATAGCACCAGCAATAACACCAGATGGGTCATTTGTAACAACTGAAGACTTTGAGACCATGTCACATGCCATGGATCTACTGCAGAATAAGTTCCTACAGGTGATGTCACAGAAGGCAGATCTCAGTGATGTGTGTCAAGAATTGGAGCACAAGAACATGCAACTGCAATCAGAAACAGAAACCATAGGTAAGAAAATGAACGTGAGCAGCTTAGCTACTGTACTTAAATACCGGTCATCAAATTGTGGCTGGTAATCCATAGTGATCTTTTATATCTGATGGGTTGTACTCTATTCAGCTGATACAGCTATAGTGCTGAAACTTGAGTTTCTATAGTACATTGTAACTAGGGGGAATGATGTTTTAACTGTTGGTCCTTTGTACTTTTATTTTAATAACTCTGATTGTTTAACTTAAAGAAGAGTAGTGGATTATCTCTCTCTGTAGAAAGTATCACCTAATAATACAATATATGGCATTTGGAGTGTTCTTTTACTGTATGGACTGATGACTCTCAGTGTCCCATGATACATGTATAGAAAACAAGAGTTACATGAATATTGCAACTAAATGCCTCCCTCTAATGAAAGACCCCTCCAATTAAAGACCACCTCCAGTTAAAGACCACTTTTCTGTGGTCCCAAATTAACAAATGTCTTTTATTTTTATTATTCTAATTAAAGACCAAAGCTGCTAAAGGCCATGAAAACTCCGACCCCAATTAATTGGAGGGAGACCTGTATATCTTTTAATCATCTTTATTTACAATTAAGAGTTCTGATTCTATTTTTAAAAAACAATTCGAAGGTAGGGTATAAGTCAAACTTAATTCATCGTTTAAACCAAGGAAACTGAAAATATCATTAGTTGAAGAGTTCTCTATTTAGGAGGTACACAATCAAAAGCACTGCTGTGATGTTTATGTGTTTTTCCTTATCTTGCAGGAGAATATATTTCATTGTATCATAGTCAGAGACAAGTAATGAAGAGGCGTCAGGAAGAGAGGGAACGATATGTAATATCGTTAGCAAAGGAAAAAGAAGTCATGCAGGTGAGAAAAAAAAATTACTGTATTTATTGAATTTACTTAGCACTTGTGGAGCAAAAATCCCTCTTGACACAGGATGTTTGTTGCATGGATTTGTTACATTTATTATTAAAGCTGAGGAAGATGTATATTACATGGATCTGTATTTAATTTGGTTTTTTTTGAAAATGTATAAATCAACATCAAAGGAAAAAAAATAGATTACATTAAAATTTTGTTCTTAATTATTTACTGATATTTGTAAATATTTGTAATTTGTAATGATTATGATTGCTTAAAATTATATATTTTTTTTAACAGAACAAATTAGCTCAGCTGCAGAATCTGGTGATGCAGTTATTGGGAGAGAAGTCCCAATTGGAGCCCCAGGTTTACCATTCTACTGATTTATCCATAATCTCTGATGAGACTGTATCAAGTAGTGATGGCCACATCCTGCAAAACTCAACCTACAATGCCATCAACGGTCCAATACACAACAAAGTGAAGCAAAACAAGAGCCTTGGAGGTAGTTTAGACAGTACTACATTAGATGGTGAGTGGTTAAATAATTACTTGGTATTCACATTATGTGTATGCCAGTGCTATTCTTTACTTATACTATATACTATTCCGCTACAGTTTTCCCTCCAAATTCGAGACCACTTTTGTGACCTGAAAATTTCAGCCTCCAATTAGAGGGTTAGCTTTGTGTTGGTTGTTATTTTGTTCATTGAAAAAGTGGTCTCAAATTAGAGGGGTCTCAGAATTAGAGGAGTCTCAAATTGGAAGGTGCACTGTAGTACTATTTCTCACTATTTCTACTATTTACAATTAATATTGGTATTATTGTTGATAAAAAAAAAAACTTTTACTCTTATTAATTTTTCTGATTGGACATTGAATTATTAATTCCATGTAGATAATCACTCAGTTGACCACAGCTGTTCGATCTCGATCTTTAAGGAGCTAAAGTGCATGGTTCATTGGACCAAGAAATTCTAATTTAAACAGGGACTTACAGTAGATACCTACTTGTTATCATAGATAGGTACTTCATTTGATTTTCCTTTTCATTCCTTTCATTCCTATGTAGACTACAGTGATGATTGGTCATCAAGTGACAGTGTTGAGGAAGCAACGGAAGGAAATAACTCCTCTCCCATGCACTTGCCAAAGGCACCTCACCACAACCACATTCCACATCGAGAGAAGACGGCACAACAGATCATGAACCTTCTGGAACAGATCGGTGGTCCAAACATCATCGACAGAGGCACAATTCTTGATCATAATTTTCTACCATGCAAATGTTGCGAAGGACAGATTATAGATGTATAAAATCCCTTTGAATACAAGAGAAAGAAAACTAGTTATGGAAATTATTGAATGTTGTGTGTATGTGGCAAACTTTAATTTCATTGCAGTATTCAACTCTTTCCTGTAACATCAGTAAATCTTTAAAGGCTTCATTATATTTTGTCTTGGAGCATCACAAATATTTGTAATCACTGTTGATGGCTTGGGAGTTTATCACATTTGTTGCCATCCAATATGACAAAGCTCTCTCCCTTTCACTATAATTTTTAAAAGTAGATATGTTGCTAGTTGCACATAAAATATGATGATGAGAATAATGGTGTTGTAAGAAAGATAATATGCGAATGTAGATAATGAATATTATGGTATGCTTGATATACTGTACTTGAAATGATTTGAACACCCTGACTCAGGTGTTTGATACAATTTAAAAATAACATTTAGGAGTACATGGTACAATTTTTTGTGGTTATTTAGTCCTCCAAATTTGGTATCATTTGGATTAAGGTTATTTCAAGCTTTCTGAAAAAATGAAGAAATTCTCTCATTTAGTTATGAAAAAAATTATGAAATTAATCAAAATCCAATGAAAGGTTTTCCCTGAAACAATCTCATAATTGTATAAAGATAATTCCTGATTGTGATACCTATTCTTTGCTGGAGTCAACAGTATCTTCTGTTTTTTTTATTTATTTAAATTACTAGATATATGAATATTGGACGACTGCTAGAATATTAATATTGATGCTATTATGATTGATGAGCGCCTTGCATCTCTTGGTAAAAGGCGCTATGTGAATCTCTAAATTATGTAAACTGGATGTAGCTAAATTTGGGGATTTTACCAGATTCAGTGGCATGTTTAATCAGGGACACTCCACCAATATATTATGTATATATATATATACATGTATATACATATATATATATACATGTATATATATTATACATACAATAAAACTACTGTATATGTACATACAGTATAGTATACATACACTATATAGTAGGCTTATGTACTACATTTTGTGCACTACTATATAATTATCAATGTATATGACTTTCGATAGTTAAAAGAGGAGTCTATGGGTGTGAAGTAATTCTCCCAACTAGGATTGAAACACTAGAATTTCTGCTCTCTATACAGATGTGTTAACCAACTGGAAGCAAGTAATTTCACACTCTTAATTTAACATTGGACCTACCCCTGGTATTTTCATTATAGCTTGAAATTATTCACTTCAGTAGCATAGTAGATTCTATTTTTATATGGCATTAAGGATGTATACATTTTACTATCTAAATACCTGTAATTTGACTTCAAATTGTGTTGGGATTTTTTTTCTATATGATTTTTTTTACGCTTTGTACTTACTAAAATTCAATCAAGTCGATTTGCTGAGGTTGTTTGGTCGTATTCTCAATTTTCAGTTCAATTTACCAAAATATTTATTACATTTAATAATAATTTGTCTTGGATACTTAAATTCCTAAGTATCCTAAAAAATGATTTATTGTTAGGTTTTGCCTTGTGTTTTCCTAACAAATTTAAAGAATTTTTCATTCATTTATTTATTGTTTTTATGTAATTATTATTATTATTATCATTATTATTATTATTATTATTATTATTATTATTATTATTATTATTATTATTATTATTATTATTACAGTGTTATTGTTGTTATTACTATTATGAGTAATGTACTATAGATTGCAACTTCCTTCAGACATGTATGCTTTTATGCAAACTTTACATAGGAATTGGTGTGGAGTTAACAACATGGAGAACTCAAGGTGCTTGGATCCTTACACTGGCTCTTCATGTGCATTCATTATAAATACATCATTTTGTTAAACTTTTTGCCAGTTGTAGGTACTGTAAATTATATATGTTTTTGTTTGCTTTACATTTAACACAATAAGTTAAAGCTGTATTTTATTTAATAATGAAGAATTTTATTTTAATTCAAATTGAGATGGGAAAATGAGAAGAGAAATATAGTTATAAATGCTGTAGATATTTTGCATATTGTCAGTGGTCTTTTACCTGAGTTGTTGGACTTTTCTTTAAAGGTATATAAATATATTAAGCATGGAACTCAATTTTAGATGTGTTTTATTTTTATTTTGTAACATACAAAGCCACATGAGTGAGGCATCAGCCTTAGTACTACAAGACTATTATATTGATGACTTTCCCAGGACAGTACTAAATAGAAAAGGAAATTGTTAATGAGTAGTCATATTACACATCATATTTTGGTTTACAATGCCTTTTTTGGGCACACTACTACACACTTAGCTTGTTATTCCAATATCATGATCATAAGGTGGTTTTACAATACCATAAAATAAATATTTCCGTTTATATTTCTGTCAACATCTCAAGACATCCCTTTGCAGTAAAACATAATCTTTCTTTATTCTATCAAAGATTCTTACAGAATTGATAATATAAAGCATATCTTGAATTAACTAAGCCAAACCGAAAAAAACGGACGTGGCAGACATTTACTCTTTCCTTAATCAAATCTAAACCGGGGATACTTAGAACAGTCACAATTAGTTCAACTGGAAACGATTACTCTATAATTCAAATTTCCAGTTGTTTTATTGAACAAGTAAATGTATTCTTAAGCCAACTGTCACAATTTTGTTAACTTTCAACTCATTCTTAAAACATGATGCAAAATTCGCAAAAATAAGTAATCAGTTTGCGTAGAGACCTCGTTTATTTGCGCTATATATTAATCCATCTATTATTATTATGTTAATCCTCATGAACTTTTCACCACCAGTACTACTTGCCCTCTGATATTGCATTTAAATATACATGTACTTTATTCCTTCCTCCCAGGGAGTTGTTATTTAGAACAACTCCCTGTTCCTCCTAAATATATAAAGCAAATAATGATTAATATTTAAAAATGTTTGTGAATAAGTAACGGACTCATTCACAAGGTGGTGACTTATTTGTTTATAGGAGGCATGCAAGTAAGCCCTCTACAGACAATGATTGCAGAAAACGTAGATCATCAGATCACGAGAACAAAAATGGCTGCTCAAACTCAAGGAATCCAGCAACTTTTACAAGCTGAAAAGAGAGCTGCCGAGAAGGTTTCGGAGGCGAAAAAACGTAAGAACCATTTATAATACCTAGTAAAGAGACTTGGTTAACTGGAGGGGTTTGAAACTTCAGTGTATGTATGATATATTGCAGCGGGTGTGCCGCTCGGTTAGTTAGGCCTTAGCTTAGGCTAACGAACAAGTTCAATGTGTGTCGATTGCACAGCCACCGGACGTTAGTGAGCTGCTAAATGGTAATTGGATGTAGACCTAGGGCCTAGCCTAGGCTGCATGGTTTAGGGCCGTTTCGGCGATTTATGGAACTCTTCGTTTCATTGAATGACTAATGATTATCATAATACTGATACTTCCTATTAATTGGTTTTTTTTATTGTAGGCCTAGGCCTACTTTTATCTTTGTAAAATAATGGGTTTTAATGTGGGCTAGCCTAGGCCAGCACCTCGATTTTAGGAAATTTTATTGCATGTTGTAATTTTTACTTGCCATTTTTGTTGATTGATGATTTTTTATTGTACTTACTTTTATCTTTGTAAAAATAGGTTTTGATGTAGAGCGCTTTGATATTTTTTTTTTTTTTTGTAAGGGTGCTATATACAGTAAATGTTTATTAATAATAATAATGATAATAACAATTACTAAGTATAATATAATTATTATAAGAAATTTGTAGACCCTAGGTTCCAACTATTACCTTAAAGCCCCATTCCCAGCAAAATTTCAGTTCTTAGAAAAATCTGATTCTTATATGTTATAAAAATTTATAAATATAATACAGAATTGCTAGTTTAACTGAATTTAGGCATTCCTAAACATGAAGAAAATGTTACATAAGACTGAAATTTGAATTTTTTTATGTTTGATTTTGCGATAGGCGCCGGAAACGGGCTATCAACACTGCTAGGCTACATTACTAGCCCTTACCTCGACTTAGGTTCTGTTATCAGACATAAAAACGGGTGACACAATTAAACAAACATACCTTAGGCCTACTCGATCGACCGCAGTGTGCAAGATACGAAGTACAAAAACTATTCTTATTAGAGATTGCACCCTTAATTGACTGTTAAAAGTATACACAAAAGCATCATAAAAGCGAGAGTATTCCAGCGAATACAATCTACACAACCTCTGAATATGCCTAGTAATGAAGTCATCTAGAAAATGATAATCTCCTATGAGAAATACTTAGTCTCTGCTGTATTATTATTTCTCATTTTTTTTATCCTTTTGCGAAAAACTAAAATTTATGCCTTGATATTTTTCCATGGTTTATTATAATAATTAGAGTAATGCATGCATTTTTCGCCGGGAATGGGGCTTTAAAATATAATTAAAAAAATATTGTGGGAAAGGCAAACAAACATGTTTTATTTGTGTCAATTCGTAAAGCCTTGGCCAGGCATAACATACAAGAAACGAGTGTAATTCTCGGTCTTAACAAACTTAAAGTCAGGCTCTGGAGGAAAATTATTGTTTAATAGGTATGTTGTACAACTGATTCTTCTAAGACACAAAAAGCATATTTGACAAAAAATATGAGATAATGAGATACAGATTTTTGAATATTTCAAAACTGAGGGGAAAATGCGGGTAACCACCCTTTTTTCAACCTTTTTCCCCCCCAGTTTTTAAATTTTCAAAAATCTGCATCTCATTAACCGCTCACAATTGTTTTTGTCAAATATGCTTTTTGTGTAGAAAAATCAGTTGCACAATATATAAAAAATTGTTTTCCTCAAGCCTCACTTTATTAATTCTCACTGGCCAAACTGTAAAGTAAGGCCTGCGCAGGGAATATATAGATGTATTCATCATCCACAGTTTGTGGATGATGAGTACATTGTATTCATCATCACATTTTGTGGATGATGAATACATCGTGGCCTAAACAGATGGCATTCGGCTGCATTTGTGTATGTTTCGTACAAAACCTCACTTCCGAGTATACTACTGTAGTACAGGTGGTGTGGCTCACTAGCTGGCTTACTGCCACTGCACTGAGACCTAACTATCTAGTGGTGGTTGGGCACTTAAATCATCTAACAAATTGTTACCATGTGTGGTTCCTAAATTTCTTTTAATTTTGGTCTTTAGGAAAGGCCAGGAGATTGAAACAAGCAAAAGAAGAAGCTCATGCAGAAATAGAGAGCTATAGGAAAGAAAGGGATACACAGTTTGCAGCTATACAACAGAACGTAAGAAAATCAAGCAGTACATTCATTCTTTCTCAATTACATACTGAGACTTTTACAGTATTTCTTCACTTTTAACAGATTTTTTAGGAATACTGTAATCGTAATTCAAATAGGCCTATATTGTGTAAGCTGAATAATGTAATTAAGTTAAATTTATATGGCAAATAATTTCTACACAGAACTGAAAATAAATATTTATAGATTGTACCTGTGGACTGAACATCTAGGATATATATGATCTAATTGTTCAAATAGATTTCCAAGAAATAGTAACTGGTGTAAAATTTCTATTTCAATCAATGTTGCATCCACCTAACCATCTATTATTTAAAAGCATTAAAAAAAACAATAATAATGGTGGTACGGCGCATTACCTTTTCCCGTCGTAGACAGTTACCCGTCATAGATACTTGCACAGGAAGATTAGCTATTTATTTCAAATATGCATCAAGTATGTGTTTATTTTTTAGTGTTTAGTCTTGGAGATTTATTTTCAAATGTAATACTGTAAAACCAGAGAAGTAGTTGGCAGCCAAGACCCTGTCTGGCAGCAGAGAACTAAAGTTCTATGGGAGTAAATGCTCCTAAAAGCCAACCAATTGAGTATAAACATTGGTATTGATATATACATCTCTCATCTTGTTTCTTTACAGTACATGGGGTCAAAAGGAAGCCAGGCAGATGAAATAGATAAACAAACAACACAGAAGATCTATGACTTACAGCAGAGAGTAAATGAAAACAGAGATGTAGTTTTAGAACAATTGTTTGACCTAGTTTTTGACATCAAAGCAACAGTGCATGAAAATGCTAGGTTGTAATATTAATAGGTGAAATATATGATAGTTCTCTAAAGTTTGACATAGGAAAATGGACTTTGTATGCATGAGAATGTACTAGGTAATCATCAACAGTAAACAGTCTATTTCATGTTTTGATATTGAAATCCTGCAGTAGTACTGTATCTGCACTTGTGATTACTAATTGGTTCATAAAAACTTGTAATTTATTGTACTAGAAAACATAGAAACTAGAGTATTAACAGATATTTTGGTTGGAAAACTATGATAAAATTTTATTTAGTGATGGGTTGGTATATGTCATTGTATTTAATTAATCAGTAATTATATAATTGGAGGAAAAAATCCAATTTAAATTTAATGAAATTTATATTTACTACCACTGGTGTTTTCTGAAGTTAAAATTGCTATGATTTCAAATTAAATAATCAAGTTGCAATACTTAGTTAATTTTTTAAGTGTTAATTTGATTATTTAAAAATTGGGTTTTTATAATATTTAGGTTTATGTTTTATTTATGAGGGATCTACAACTTAATATCGCTATGCAAATCTTGATTGTCAATCATAAATTATATAGGTTTCTGCAGCATTTGTGGCACTAGAGGACATAAGTTCCCTGTGTGACGACCAAAACCCACATTGGTCATGACTTGGACCAGGAAAAAATACTACACAAATTCTATGGGCATAGTATGATCTCCGTCCCAGCTAGTTTGCGCCTGATACCCCATCAGGCAAATTCTAGCACCACCTGTTATTTAGTACAGTAGCAGAAAGAATTGCCTGTGGCTGTTGCTGATGTGTTATCCCTTACTGCTATAGTGTGGGGTTAATTTCCTTGTTATTATGTTACTTTAGTAAACATAATTGGCATTCCATAAATTTATGTTTGTGTTTTTATTAATGGAAACTCTAATAATGATGTATAGTATTCAAATCTTGCAATGTTTATAATAGTATAGAACAAAGAATACATACTAGTATATGGGATGCATTTGGCAGAAGAAAGCATTGTAATGCTGGTTGTACCATTATATTTGTTTGTTTTGTGCCATGGTAAATATTTGAAATAAAGCATAGCAATACATAGTGAACATTGACTTGTGTAGATTGATGCACATCATGGTGTTGCATTCTCCAGGCCAAATGTTGATAAAATGTTACCTTCTTGTATTGTAGTAGTAAAATAACTTGCTAATAACACAATTGACTAGAGTGGTAATATTTATTAAACAATTTTCAACAATCTTGCACATAATGGAAAAAAATTTAATAACACTATCATAATTTATATATTTGCCAGCTTTACTCCCAAATACCTAAACCAACATTGAGCATCCAAAAGAAGCACCGTAGTCTTCAGTTAATCAGTAATGGCCAATAATATAAATATTTCAATAGTTAGGAATTATACATGATTAACTGTTCAACAGGATATTAAAATATACTGAGTACTAAAATATACTGCTAGTAAATTACCGAAAAGTCATGCATATGGTGCGGTATCAAATTAGACCTTGTTCCGATTGGACTTTCCTTAGTCCCAGGAAGACTGACCAATCTGTTTCACCCAAGAACAACAGAAGGCCAATGCACACAGAGCTATCTCATTTCACTGATATTATATTCAGAATGTATCCACGCTAGGACCGACCACGCATGATCAAAATCTTGCTTTGTAAGGCATACATTATTGCATATTTAAATACAAGAGCATACAGTAGTACGATTTGACTAAGGTAAAGTTACCCTTCATGTTAGTCAAAATAATTCCAATGCAAACTTGGTTGTCAGATATATTTCTGTAAATCCAAAAATTTTATTAACACTACTGAAGTAATACAGTACATAAATATACCAGGAAATGTTTTAAATACTATTACATTTTATTGCTGGGTATCTGAAAACTAAATCATATTCATATATATCGAATACATATTAATATTGTAACATTTTAACACCCAACACTTGGGTATAGTGTATTGTACTGAGATATCTATTTCTCTTAGTATTTCTGAATTTCAATTGCAATATATTATATACTTTCTAATATTACTATATATTCAAAGCAGATCAACTGCTATGCTAGCTCTTACCGATATATACTCTAAACAGGTGTCCTCCAGGAGTCCCTTATGTCCTGGAAATCTGAAGGTTTCCCTTATCACGAGAGTGACCAAGCATCTCCCTCAAGTATTTTACTATACTGTAATATTGTCTTCGTGAAGCCATCCGTCCATGTAATGACCACCCATGGAAAAAAAAGTCTCAGTAAATCTGAACTTTCTAAAAAGGATCCAAACATGGAACCTCTGAGTCTGTCCTAAAGTGAATGAGGATTTATCCAGGTTTAAAACAAATGTATAACAGCTTATCCTATATGTTAATATTTGAATATAGAAAAGAAATTTAAATAAGCATTATATTCTTATAAGATCTTTGAGGACATTTGTAGGTTTCTTTCTAATAACTTGTACACAAGAATTAAAATTAAAACATTACATTATTATACTTGATAATAGTTTTGAAGGTCAATCTATTTACATTAGGCACACAAAACATCAGAACCTAGTCTATAGAGGTAACATCACCTGACCAAACATCTACTTGAATTGACACTCATGTCAGATATGCAAATTTTACTGCACACAGGTTGTTTAGGAAGACAAGTAGACAGTTTAGCGCGGTCGTCCTGGAATGGGTGGAGCAGCTTTATTGTCTGGCCGTCTGAAATTTAAATTTAAAAAAAAGTAAATTACAGTTAATCTTTATATCATTTACCGACATACCGTACTTATATTATTTAATACATTTAAGTCTTACCTTGGTACACCAGGAGCTGGTCTACTTGGAATATCTGGTCTGGCGGGAACACTGCGGGGTGGTGGAGCTGAATGTCCAGATGGCCTTGGGGGAGGTTTTCGTCCTGCAGGCTGTACAGGGGTTGGACTGTACAAAAGGAAGAATCAGTAATTATTTTTTATATATATATTTTTCTTGTCTTGTAGTAACAAGACAAGTATATTCCATTGAAAGAAGGCTTCTTAATAGTGTGTATTACAAATATCATAAAAATAAACATACCCATTAGAGAATGGCTGAATAAGGTTATCATTATCCACACGAGGCGGCATCGGCGTGGATTTGGTTTTCATACTTATATCACCAATGATCTTTAGTGCATCCTTAGTTGCATGGTACATCCGGATCATCTCTTCCCGACGCTCGGCTTCTTCTGCCGACTCCTCCATCAGGTCATTCTGGTCCCCAGATGAGTACAAGTAAGCGAGCAGATCAGACTTTATAAACTCCTTAGTCTGGAAAACAACAGTTTATTGGAAAAAGTAGTTTTTATAGTAGTATAAACAGCATAATTATCTGTTGCTAAAATAACCTAGCTTGCATAGAATGTAAAATAACATAATGATTTCAAATGTATTTTTAAAATATAACAATTTAATAATATATAATAATTGTTAGCATTTATGATGTGCTTTCCACATTTAAGTGATGTAAAGCTATTTACCGTTATTGCCTTGGCCATTACTGGAAAAATATTTATAATAATAATGTTTAAAGGTTTGCATGGCGAAGTACAGTAATAACATATATTAACGCTTGCGGTACACCACGTAGATAGTTCTGAAAAGAACTGTTGTTGGTTGAAATAATAATACTTACATCTTTGATCAAAATGCACATGATTGTTTTGGGTACAATATCTCGGACTTGCTTGCTGACTATGGCCGTGTACGAATCTACTAAGTTTCTAATAGTCTCCACCTGACGTTCACGAACCGGATCATTCGAATCCATATCATTCATCTGTATAGAAAAAATTTTAAAATCATACCATATTCAAATTCATATTAATCATAAATTCATATTATTCACTAGCAATACATAACCTATGAGGATGCCCTTGTTGGTCTCGGGCTGGAGCGTCTCAGTGACTGCCAGGCCAACTTATGCATTAGGTTTGCTAAAAAGCCACCCTAAGTGAAAGGTTCTTACATTGGTTCCCCAATGCAATTCGAATCTCAGTATGCAACTTCGAAACATGTGGAGATATGGAAATTTTGGCCGTTCTACCACAAAATTTAAAAATAGTCCTCTGACATATCTCATAGCTCTTCTTGATTCTTTAAGATAACAAGGAAATTAATAATCTAAATAAAATTAATTACAAAAAAACTTAAACTTTAAATTTTGTTTTTCATTCCTGATGATAATTTTTTTCATTCCTGATGATGACATAATTAATGTCGAAATATTGAATCCCAACAAGATGGCGTGTATTTCAATACTTGGAGTATGTATTATACTTTCTTAAATTTTGTAACGTTCACCTTTTCCTCATTTCTTTTTCCTCATTTCTTTTCCCCCATTTAATTTTTCTTTTTTTTTTGTCTCAGGGTTGCTGGGAATGCTCTGGTCCAGGAGTAATATGTTATTGTTGAGGTTGGCTCCACCGACCATTCCAATCACCTGACATTTTAAGCTTGTCTCTTAGAGCTGCATCAAACATAACAGATTACAAAAAAAAATATTAATAGAAATACATATAATATAACATACATACAAGATGTGTATAAGAGACAGTTTACATACTCCTCCTGTCTGGTCATCATCATCTTGGTTCCTTTCAGGGTAAACACCAGCTCTTAAAAATGATGCCTTCCATCTGTAACTGGAGTCCTCATTTTCGCAAGATAATTCCAACTGCTTGTAGTCTTTGTACACATTTCTATGAAAACAAAGTTTAATAATACTGTTATTTATGTTATTTGCTATTGTGCATAAAACCTCTGACTCCAGGATTTGAATTTAAGACCTTGAGATGGGAAAGTAGGCACTAATTAAGTACTAATCTATTCCTTGTTTGAATAAACAAATCAATGGCGATGTTTGTAAACATACCTAAGTGCTTTTTTTTTTGCAGACCTTACATTGAAAGTGATAGAAGTGGTTTTTTTTTTGCAGACCTTACATTGAAAGTGATAGAAGTGTTTTTTTTTTTTTGCAGACCTTACATTGAAAGTGATAGAACTGTCTGTCCTAGCATGCTGTAAAAGAACATGAAACAACAAGCCAGCTGCCACATTCCTTTTTCATTTATACCAGGAATCTACACATGTTGAGAACCCTTTTTGAATTTTGAAATGTCAGTTAGAAACTACATTTAATGATTACCCCACCTGTGATCTGGATTGAAGAGAGCAAATGCATGCTTCTTGGACATGAAACCTTGCTCAAGATCCCGGAGCATCAACCCTTCAAGGGGCAGATAGAACTTCTTTTCTTTCTCCTAAAAAACAAAGCAAGATGTTAAAAAATATACTGTGTATCTGAAAAATAAAAAAGTTAGGATCCAGAAGTTTGAAATAGAAGTGGCCCAGAGAGGGACTTTCAGAGATAGAGGATCGATACTACCTCGGCTCCACTGTGGTTGGGGCTGAAGTAAGAAAATTTATGATTATGGCACCAGAAATGGTACTCTTAGATTCAAAATTTGAGTAGAATTTTCTTTTTTTCTAATTTTTTTTTAAATTTTGAAAAATTTATGAGGGTAGGGGCAGGCCCCCTGGCACCCCCTCCCCCACCTGAATCCACCACTGTGCTTTTCTGTGTAACAACGTCTAGTAATATCATATACACAATATATGATGACAAATTAATAATTTGACACAGAATTCTTGATCATTACCTCTTCATCCTTATACCACATAAAGTTCTCGGCAGTTAATACGAACCAGTAGTCACGTGACCCACCCTTCATGAAGCTGATGTTGTGAAGACTCATCCATCCTTTACAAATTACCTAGGAGAAGAAAAAAATGTAAACAACTTGTTATTGAATACTCTAATTAAATGGTGTCCTGTTTTGGTCTTGAATAATGCATCTCCCATCTGCATGATAGCAGTATATCCAGCCTTTAAATCTCAAGTCTATTTCCTCCCAGTCCTACAAACCTGACTCTTCTCTAAGCAACACAGCATTACAGTAGAAACATTTTTGTTTTAAACAATGGCTTTTGGTGAAAATGTTTACTCTAATTTTGTTATTAGTTAGCATTATGTCAACTTTTAAAAGCCTAAAATATTTCTTTGATATCTGAATATTTGCAATACACTGGTTACTACAGTTAGAAATTTTTTTTTTTCAAATACTGAAAAATTACTAGAGAGGATAAAATATTAAAAGTAAAGCAACTGGTGTTGAGTTAAATAAAAGATAAAATCCAACATTTGAAATGCTCTTTCTTGCTTGCTTTCTTGTTTCAGACAACCACTGTTGTACTATATAATGAGGCATTGAGCATGTTTCTCCAGGGAAATTTTCAGAAAGAAAAAAAAATCTTTTTCTTGGGAGAAAAATATTTATTATTGCTTTCGGTTAAGGATATGTCAAACAGCAAATTTAATCACTATAAAAAGTGGCATATCCCTTCACAAGAAAAACATAAACAAAAGATGCTCTACATAAAATAACTCCCATTAAGAGGGACCCTGGGATTGGAAGGCAAGCTATTCAACTCCACTGGAATTAATAATTCTTATTTGTATTTAGTAGTTGTAAAAGCAGAAATAATAACAAAAAAATTAAAAAATACTTGAAACACTTTTGATGTATGGATTTCCTTCTTAATGCAATGTCTTTATCAATTATTTGAAAACAATATTAAAAGAAAGTTGAAAAAATATAAATTATTCCTAGAATTTATTCACTTTAAAGAAAAATATTTTTATTATATACAGAAATTGCATTGATTGTAACATTGTTAGAATAAAAAATGTTAATTCAGGAATCAATTTCAAATGGAAAACAAAGTGAATGCAACAAAAAGGCTGAGGCCAACAAAATACACAATCCTGCCAAAGACCGCACTGCACTGTGTTTTTACTTACTATATTATCGCTATATTGTCGCCTTTCTTTTTTGGATGATTTCTTTGAAAAAACAAGTACCAGTACTAATAAAATTGATAGCTATTGTCATCTATTTTTAAAATTAGAAATTATTGAATGTTTGTACTATTAATTTACTTTTTATTTAGGAAAATACAGTATTTGATTCTAAATGTTGTTTGAATGTTTGCATAATGAATAAATAATATCTGATCGTAAAATCATATGTCCGTTTTAACTGTAAATTATATAAATAATTAATAGTTTTTATGTTTGCTGTATACAGCATGGATGTGAAAAAGACTGACTATTTCAACACTCTACAGTTTTAGTTGTTCTTGTCAGAACCATCTATTTTGTGTACTGCAAACAAACAACCAATTATTTAATTCTTTAAAATAAGCAATTTAATGTTTTAACTTCATTTTTAGCGGTTATTTTTCAAGATTCTATCATGTATAATATAGCTTTCAAAATGAAATATTTAATACATACATATCCTACACCAAATATAGTAAATTATTTTTCATAACTATACATTACTTGGCCTATACTTGATCAATACAAGTAAATGATTAATGTTTTTGTATATAAATTATTAAAATGATATGATGGATGCATTTAGCTATGAAATCTATACATGATTATGCATTAATATTTAAATTTAAATAGGGCTTACACTTTACATAGATTATCACCTTTGCTTCTGCTAAGTAAGCTGGTGGTGACATGTTGGCATCTATGTTCAATGCATGTGATTTATAAGAAGTTTTATACTGTGTTACAGTTACTTTAATCTAAACAGACACTAGACAAAGTTGTTAGATTTGTGTACTACAGAACCTTGAAACACTATATGTTGAACCTTGAAACACTATATGTTGAACCTTGAAACACTAGATGTTGAACCTTGAAACACTAGATGTTGAACCTTGAAACACTAGATGTTGAACCTTGAATACACTATATGTTGAACCTTGTAACACTATATGTTATGTTGAAACACTATATGTTATGTTGAACATTGAAACACTATATGTTGAACCTTGAAACATTATATGTTGTTAATGTTTTTGTAACTAAAGTTAAAATGAAGCATACAAAAACAAAAAATTGGTAATGGTAAATGGTGACATTGATAATTATGGTACTGGTGGCAGTAAGCCTCACCATCATCATTAATACTCAATTGGTATAAACTTACCTGGTTACCCACACTTTTCTTCTCACCTGTCCTCCGATCAGCTTTATTCTGAGCACTAAATAAAAAAACAGACAACTCTTAGATAAGTAAATATATGACCAGAATTTTAATACCGTAAATATATAATCTTCTGTAATGTAATATATTTGTGTACAGTATATGTGATATCAAATCAAATTGTACAAAACCAAAGGAAACATTAAGTGGAAACTAACTTTGTAAAGCCAATGAAGTCCTCGTTGTTTGTATTCATGTAAGCTAACTGTACATTAAATAGCAGGGTTACATGGTCCTTTGTGCGTTGTTCACGCTCTCGAATGTGCTGCGAGATGATGCGCTCTGTTTCTTCACGTAATCTAGGATAACGCGCCATCTGCATCAAACATAACAGATTACAAAAAAAAATATTAATAGAAATACATATAATATAACATATTATTGTACTAAAAGAACACATGAGGAAAGCAGAAGGAAACGGCGGAAAGCCTAAACACACATGGAGCAAACAAAGAAGTAAAGCTCTGTAGCCAATCAACAAAACAACCAACACTTTGATCAATGATGATTGAGGGCCTGAATTTGAAGGATGGTGCGAAGGCTAATGCTTGGACTAAGACGAAAAGATCAAAAGATGAAGAGCAATGTATTGTAAATAATGTAAAACACAGCTACTCTACTAACAAAAAAAAATCAATCCATCACAGTTACACAGTTACATTACAAGTTTTCATCAACACAACAAAATGACAACATAGTCTGTGTCTGCTCATAAAAACCACAATTTTTTTTTATTATACAGATGGTGTGGCAACTTCATGCTCTAAACATTGTTTTGCTTTCATGAACATGCAACTGTTTGTGTCACTTTCTGAAATGTCTAATATCCAATACATGTCTAGCAAGAAAGCAAATGTAGAGAAAAAAAAAAAATATATATATATATAAATTTTTTTGGTCACATTCTGCTTAATACCTTTTCTCCACATTTTCTGACTATGTCGTTCAATTCTGAGATGACCATATCACAACACTTGAGGGCGGGCTCCTTCAATCTTGCGATCTGTTTTTTAGTGATGGCTTCAAAAGCCATATCTGGAGTGAACAAACCAACTCTGTGGAGCAGAAAATAACCAAGTAAATTAATCTATAACCAGACTGTTTGGTTTAAGCAGTTATCTATGTCCTTTTTTTACATGTTTTTTTATACTTTTAACATGCAATGCTAATTTATTTTTATTTTAAAGCCCCATTCCCGGCAAAATTTCAAATGTGATTTTTATATATGCTATAAAGATTTTTGCTGGTTTAACTGAATTTAGACATTCCTAAACATGAAAAAAAATGTAAAATAAGACTGAAATTTGATTTTTTTGTGTTCCACACAAAAAGTAATGTGGATGGATTTTTCATGTTTGATTTTGGGATAGGTCTGCAAAGAAATATAGTAGGCGCCGATAACATTTGCCTATCAAACACTGCTAGGCTAGGTCTAGCCTTACCTCGATTTAGGTTCTTTTATCACACATAAAAATGGCCAACATGATATTTTCAGTTGCTAGTATTTTCCATGATTTATAATAATTACAGTAATGAATATGCATTTTTTCTATAAAAAATTCATTTTTTAGTGCAATTTTGCTAGGAATGGGGCTTTAAGGACAAATTATTTTAACTGTATTGATAACGTTTGATGGTTTTCAGAATTGAAAATGAAAATGAAAGAAACTACTCTTGTTATTATTATTTCATGTAAGGTACATTCCTTTGTTTTAGTTGCGGTAACCTTTCAACTCCAGTAACCTGAAGTGATCTTAATGATTACAATACACAACAACACAATATACAATACTTTACGAATTCATAACTTTTTGATGATTCACTGAAAATCAAATGGTGTTAAAAAGATAAATACATTTTAATCATATTAATTCTTCACTATAACAGTAAACAGGCATGTAACTGAATGTATAAATAGAATAGTAGATGCAGAACAAACTTAAAATTAAAACATAATCACGTATAGATGCATATGTGGCGATATGCTGCAATAAAGCCCAATCATGAACACAGTACACTGGATGTTTATATTTTCATCAGATATAGGATTAATGAGATCTAAATTCTAACATGTGTGATATTGCTTTTTTGAAGAATCTCTCATTTTATCTTACCGTACACCAAGCGTATTCTGGATTGTGATGCTTATTTCTCTCCGCAGTCTTTTTTCATCGTACTCCATTTTAACAATTTCAAATGGAAATTGAACATGGAAAATGCGGTTGATCTTGGCACCTGATGATAATTCCGTTGTGTCCACTTTATCACCAGATCCAACAAGTATTCTGTCAAAAGTCTCTGAAAACTGCTGTACCATCCTATAAACAAAATATAATGTACTAATTTTAAATAAACTTTTATCAAGCTATAAGTACCTTTCTTTAATATATTATAAACCAGTCACTCGTCGCAAAAATAGATTTTTAGTTACTAATACAGTGTTGAACAGTAAAATGAGAGCTATAAAATGGTAAAAGAATCATTTAAATCTGACATTTCCTTAAGTTACAAGTGTTTAAACATACAGCTGTTCAAAGAACAATATTTGAGAAATCAGTCCTCAAAGTTTATTATTTCTGGCATTTCTCAGGCAGAAACCATCACCAAATCATTAAAAAATGTTGTTATGAGCTACGCTGTACTCAGTGAGCTAAGCTGGTCTCAGTGAGCTAAGCTACTCCTGTCTCTTATACACATCTAGATGTGTATAAGAGACAGGAATAACTTTTGTATAAATCATTATATTCAATAATATTAATAGTCAAAATAATTTGATAAATTCTTCATTGTGGTGCATAGTGTGAGCTTACTGCAGCAATGCCTTGGTCTTCCTAGCAGGGTCATCAGCACGAAGGTTCTTATACTCGCCAACATCTTTCTCCAGCAAAAGCAACTGTCCCTGAAGTTTGTTGCGTAATTGTGGTATTGTGTCACAAATATGATTTGTTAGTTGCTAGAAGAAGGTAAATAAAGAAAATAATTAAGAAATCCAAATGAAATAAATATGGGGTATTTATATTCAATGTATTTAATGTAAGTAAAATAAAAAGAAGCCAGTCTACCTGGTTCAAAACTTTCTGTAAATATGGAGTGCCCATCTTGTTTGCCAAGTGCCTATATGATGCATGACTTAGGAAAAACTTCCTCTCAGCAGCCAAAGCTGCTTTGATGTCCTTCCTGCCATCAATATCTTTTTGACTTCTGTTGACAACACCAACATACCCTAACAAATGAGAATGTGAAAAAATAAGGTAATGAGACAGCCAGAGTTTCCTTAATTCACTAAAAATTTAAGAAAAGTCCAGAAGGAACTGCAACTACCAACATTCTTTATCAGACACATCCTTTACACGATCCTAATTTCTTGGCTAAATAAGTTTAAAAATCTAAAAGTGTTTAAGAATTTTGAAAAAAAAAAAAATATTAAAAGATGGAGTTGGGAGGGGGGGTTGCAATTTATCAATTCAAGCTATTTCATCAAGAGAATTTGCTATTTTGGAAGTAAGTACCTCTTCTTAATGGAAGCAGTCTATTTTCTAGGATGTCTCTGGCATCGGTTCCATCGTCCATTAAATCCAATTTAGTTATCACACCGATAGTACGAGCGCCTAAAATACAGAAAAGATAAAAATAATATTAAATACAGTGAGTAGCTTCAACAACATTCAGTAGAATAATCAGGAAATGAAACAAGAACTAAAATATTTTCTCATCTTAATGCTTTAATTTAAAGCTAATAACTTCCTTAAACATACAAAATAAGTAATTCAAATATTGAATAATATTTTTCAAGGTTAGAAATCAATATATATCAGTGACGATCCCAGTATTAGAAATAGGGGGGGGGGGGGGTCCAGGGAGGGACTTTGATAGGGTTTATACCACTATACCATAACCAAAAATTAGGATTATAGAATCATAGCAATCTACTGTAGATGGCCGAAAATGGCACTATCAGAATTTGAATATCATTTTTTCTGCGACTGTCTATAATTTGGCTTTCGTTTGCAAATTATAAAAATTATAAAGTTCTGAAATATTGGCTGGCAAAAAATTAACATTTCCGGGTTTTCAATCAACTTCAAACATGATAATTGATACGCAGTTTCAAGCTAAGATTTTTTTTTAAGTACGAAGGAAAACTTTATGAGAATTTAATTGAGCAAATCAACAGTTTGGGTTATGTTAAGACACAGCGAGTTATGCTAGTGTAACATTAATCAAGTGGTGTGAACTTGTGCATTGTGTAGCGAACACCAGTATTAACGTGTAATCACTGGCGTACGATAATCCACCAACAGACCTCTGATTAGCATATGCCACTGAGTTATGACAGTCATGCATCATTGATTTTGAACTTGGCCAGGAATTGACCAATCACAATACGCCTAGATGTAAACGGGAAATAAAATGCGCGATTACGAATACAAACATTTCATGCGAATGCTTACGCTAGCATTCGTTAATTGCCCAATCTGGACATCACGCTAGTTATGCCACAGATTAACGTACGCTTGCCGTTAGATATGCCGGGTGTATCTCTCAGGTCTGAACGTAGCCTAAAATTTTAACATAAAGCTAGTGTTGGCTTTTTTTCAAAGTAATTAAACTAGAAAATAAAAGTAGTGTAGTGTCAAACATTACTCTGAAATGAAGCTCACCTGATTGGTCAACCTCCTTGGCGATCTTGAGGGCGTCTGAGTTGGCAAGATCTGCATTTGCTGGCGACACTGCAAGGATTAATGTGTTTTCCTTTGTGATGAACTCCATCAGCATACTACGAATCTGCATTTCAATATCTGCTGGCTGATCTCCGACAGGAACTTTGGTCATGCCAGGCAAGTCAATCAATGTAAGATTCAAAACTGAGAAGTAAAATAAAAGTTATTTAAGCTGTCTAAAACTTTCACTTTTAATTCTATATTAATGGTATACATTGTTGCTTAAGTTCCATTCCATAAATCCTCCAATAAAGATGTATTTCAAAACTTTAATAGCATCTTTAAAGAGACGTAAAATAAATTTTTAACCTTTTAATGTCTTTACATGTTTTTTACCAAATTTTCCTGTAAATTTGTATTTTTTAATGTATCTGTAAATTTCTCCCAATTCAGTTTGATTGTAACTGCTATGAGAAGTAAAATTATCTTGAATCTTAAACTTGAATATCTGAAACCATTACAGACCATTTGGAGAGTAGACTCTGAGGTTGATTGGGGCATTTGAAATGCCTTTGTTTGAACCGGTAGCTCGGTCAGTCTCTGCTTCAATTTCTTTCCTAACTTCATCAAAATCAACAAACTTTTTTCCTTTGCAATGCAGGAACTCAGCATACTCTATAAAAGAAAAGGAACTAGACATTAATAGGAATAATATGACATTCATTAATTGCAGTTGATAAGAAAAAAAATTATATATATGAGCCAAACAGTAGAGCATATAATCAGAATTTAAAAAAAAGTGAAGCAGGGAGGTTTTGGGAGGGGAGTGTCTCAAGCTTACATTGTACATTTTTACAGTAAAGTATTTTAGTAAGCAAATAACAATTAACATCTCGACGAGATTTGATTGACAGATAAACCGACTAATTGTCGAACGTCATTTAGTCACGTGATCAAAAACTTTTTCTCGGACATTTTAATTTCCTTGGACAGCTGGTTTAAATGCGAAACATACGTGAGCCTAGGCCTAGATGTCTATTTTACACGAGCAGTGCGCATCAGTGACTTGGCCTTTGCCGACAACAAGGTAACTGAATGCGGATTTTCTCTCTTCCTTTGGGAGCGAAATACAGAGGCTTTTACAACAATTTCCCCGCCATGTTCCATGAAATAGATTAACACTATGAATATATGATTCATTTGCATACTGCCTACCCTGAATTCTCTTTCTTAAAGAAGGTTGATAGCAAAGAAAATCTTCGCCAACTCGGTAAGTCTAGCCGCCATTGTCTAAGGTTTTTGTGACTTTGTGGGCAGGGCTTCACGTCCTCGTCGACATGTCAATTGTTTTGGCACTGAATACTGGGATTGGTGGTGGCACACATGTGCAGGTTTGCCTTCTACAATAGATCCTCAAAACTTCAAGATTTTACTTGACAATGGAACACCTGAAACGCTTTTCAATTACCTGCTTTATTGTGTAGCAACTGAAGAATCAACGGTCGCCTTGTAACAATTCCTGAGCCACGAGGTAAAAAGTCCCTGAAAAAGAGAGACATCAATTGAACTGTTTATCACAACTTTACTTTAAAAGTATAATGGATTTAGTGTAACACCAAGGATAACCGACAAAAGTTCAAAGACGACTTATTTCCAGTGGTTATTTGGGGAGACAATCCCTACTCTTTCCAAAAGGTGTACTGCATTCCTTAACATGCACAAGGGCCATATTGCACACAGGAGCATTGGCTTAAACCTCTCATCCGAAAGAAGGTGTGCTATTGAAACTTGCATTTTAAACACAAGGAGAACAGAGTGGGGGCTGTCTCTTATCTCCACGGTTCAGTGCACACAAAGTGGCTATCACAGGGTTGCCTATTGAGCTAAGCTACTCTCTTTAAAATTATAATGAATAATTTGGATCAAGTTTTGATTACTATTACACTTGTCCCAATTCTAAGCTGACCCTAGTCTGAGGGCAGAAACTTTGGTAGTAGGTACTGAGCACAGCATTAAACAAATTACTGTATAACCAGGGAGTTGTTATTGTGACTGGAGATCCAACGCTGGCCTCTAAACAGCGATCATAGCCTAAAGGTACAATAAACCTATTAAGAACAAATGAACCGCCAATTACGAAGGCCATTTATGAGCAATAACGAGGCCTTTGATGTACTATCATACACACCGGCTTCAACAGCGCAGCACCGCAGTGGGAGGCGAGGACATGAACAACAAACCAAGTGCCCGATGTTACTTCGATAGTAAAACCCTATGCGCAGTTTAAAGTTCATAGTTCAACTATTGTTCTTCGGATGCTCTGTTGATCGGCATTTCGCGGCCTATATTTCACAGAAAAAAGCAAAAAAATCCGATAATTTTTTGGTTGTCTGTATTCATACGAAAATATAGCTATCATTTATAATGTCTATAATATTAGATGATTTTTAAGCACGATTGAAACACTTTCCTAACGGTTCCTATCGATGAAACCTGGTGTTCTTGGTGCGTAAACATGTGTTCGTACTCAACGATAAACTGTGCCCAAGCGTGTTCGTAGAGAAAACCTCATTATAAATTCGATAATTTGGGAGGCGGTGACGTCATTGAACATGGTTTTTGTTGGCGATAGTTCCTGTTTAGTGGCATAGGTCTGTTTTACATGTATAGGTTTCATGGTTTCATGATTTAATGATAAGGAGTGGGTGTGTGTGTGTTATGTTTTTTTTATATTTCCTGGTGTTCCTCTTTTAATTAAATGTTTATAAAATTAGTTTTAATGCTTTACTTTATTATTTTCAGATGAATATTAGTGCAGTGTATTAAGCAATCCAACTAAATAATATGACAAAAGTATGGCGTTAC
>NW_022749369.1:573997-580642 GCF_011630105.1 Anneissia japonica
GTAGCCAAACTTTTTGTGGCCGAGTTGACTTGTGGCCGAGTTAACTTGTGGCCGAGTTGACTTGTGGCCGAGTTGACTTGTGGCCGAGTTGACTGTGGCCGAGTTGACTTGTGGCCGAGTTGGATCGAATTCGTGTCACCACTGCACCACCCGGCTCACAACAACTTATTTGTCATCATCTACATGGTGGCGCTCTATTTAATGAGATTGTAGAACAGCTGCCTTTGACTCATCATGAATCAATTCTTCTGATTTATTATTCGAAGTTCCTTTCGATTTTTTAAAATCATATAGGCCGAACGTGAACAATTCTTCATTCTGATCTTGAAATGTTGTGATAAGGCTCTACTATTCTATAAAACAAGTTTTGCATCTAAAGGTGAAGATCATTTGGTACTAAACTATACTGAATTATTTACCTCCTAATATAAAGGTGCCAACAGCGTTTGTATATTCCGAAAAGAAATATAAACTGTTTCTAACTGAGGCACAATAATTCAAGCTTTCATGGAAATAAAGAAATAGATTGCATTCAATTATTATATTCAATTTGTTAAAAAAAAGTGTAAGGAGGAATTGTAACGTAACAGTTGAATCCATGAGAAAGTAATAATTTTTGAACCATGAGACACTCCACAAATAATACAGGAGTAAGAAAAGCCTTGTTTATGAATTGTTTATTAAATAAAACTGAAAAAAAAAGGTAACGTAACGTAATGGCGCAACCCATGAAAACGTAAACCTTTGGAACCATGACACTAAACACAAAATAACACAGGAGCATGGAAAACATTATTTATTAATCAAAACATTATTGAAAACCTTTAAAAAATTAACACTTAATTACTCGTTATTCATTCAGAAGCTATAATGACAGGCCTTTTGGCCTTTAGTAGTCTCTTGGCATCTTCCTGTCACTTTTGTGTTTTCTTTTTTATTTTCCGATTTATTGTAAATGTTTTGATTGGCCAATAAATTTGACTTATTTGAATTTCTCTTTATTTCAGACAAAGTCCATATCAAAACAAAAAGCATAGAGGAAAAACAAAATATGTATGTATACACTGAGCCATTTGTCTCAGGCTTACATAAACTAGCAGATGCAACAAAACAAAAATGAAATAGGTCTGCCTATTTTACTGGTTTCAATAGTAATCATCTTAATGTAATAAATAATTCTATTTTAGTATCATTTTTCATTTTCAATTAGGGGATTAACAGTGGACTTAATCAGACTGTTTTCCGATAAATAGAGTCGGCACATAAATCCACGTATACTGATTTTCTAATATACTCATAAAATGATGGGACACCACAAGAGACTCTTTGGCACTACACGGCCTTGATTTTCCTGGGAGTATCCTTAGTGCGGTGCAAACTCTTAAAGAATCTATGCTTTTGTGTTTGTAACTATAAATATACAGTATTATATTAGTTATAAATTTTAATATTATTATGGGGCACCGTTGAAGGTAAAGAACTGCTCTCAAAATAATAACATTTAGATATTAATTATGAAATAAGCCTATTTGTCGTTTGCTTAATTGCACACTTTAGGGAGATATTGATTGATAAAACAGCGGTATCGTTCGGTTACCACATTCCAATAGATGATGATTATTCCAATGCCTATCATGAATCATCCCTCAATGATGTGTAGGCCATAATAATTGGAACAGCGTCAATTATTTCGAAAAAGCACATACGGTTGGTTAAGGCATCTTCAAAAACATCAGAAGGTACCGGGTTTGAATCCCGGTTTTAACACGTTTAAATGGACCAAAGACATTCTGATTATCGTTAGGACTAGGCCTACGTTATATAACATAGGCCTATTAAGTATTGAATTTTAAAACTTTATGTTACTTCAAAATTAGCTATTAATTTCAATTTTTTTTTTGTATTTTTTTTATGGAACAAAATATCTTTAAGTAGTTACTAATTTATTTTTCATAAATTCATAATTTAACGGGAGTTGACGTATGTCGACGCAAGTTTTTTTGTCGGTTATTCTGTTTGGTTAGTTTAGGTTATTTCCGGTCAAATTTATTTCCATACATTATTCACATATATTTTTCAAGAGCCTTGAGACGGTTTCGATCGTGGAAGGCGCTATATAAATATAAAACATAAACCATAAGTTGACGGCATAGAGTCACATCTCCCATGAGGGTTGACGTGTGTGCGTGTGACGTAAAACGTCATTTTGAGCCGACTACGCATGCTTGATTTATAACGAATCAGGAAGTGATAGAAGGGGGAGAAAACATTAAAGACTGTTTATTTGCAGGAATTTTGATCTGAACCGTGGTGTATCTGGCCTTTTTAGTCAAAAATGGGTAACCGGGGTATGGAAGACCTTATTCCCATCGTGAATAAACTTCACGATGCATTTTCATCTATTGGAATGACATCGTTTATCGACTTGCCGCAAATAGCTGTCGTCGGAGGCCAAAGCGCCGGGAAAAGCAGTGTGTTGGAGAATTTTGTAGGCAGGTAAGTCCTTTGATCGGCTTTTGTTTTTTTTAAAACCTAGCTAGGTAGCCTAGGCCTTAGGCCTAGAAACGTAGGCTAGGCCTGGTCTTGTTTTACAGTGTTAATAAACCTAGTCTTAGCTAGTAGTAGCTTAATTCCAGCCTAGCTACATTCTTAAAATTTAAATTACATTTTTTAAATTGAAAACAACATTCAATCGTTGACACAGAAACCCCACACCATAGGCAATAACAAAAACATTCCAACCTGAATCCCAGTCATTTTATTACATCCAGTGAATAATTGTGTTGGTTTGTTTTTATTTAGATATCGTAGATAAAACAATTCATTTTTCTAAACAAAAATAATGTGGTATTTATTTATGACATGTGAAGAAATTTGGAATCCTAAATTATCATAAAACCAGAAGTTAGGAATTTGTTTTCTAAAAATGAATCATGATGGTGTTTTTATTGATCATGGAATAGAATTCCTGGGAGTAACCTGTGGTAAACCCAGTGGCGTAACGCTTATGGCCCTTCGGAGGTGGCCAAAGCCTTAGGGCCCCCAATCCAAAGAGGCCTTGCGGTGGTATTCCAAAACTGAAAGAACGCATTCAGACTCAACACAAACAAACTTTACATTCTAGGGCCGAGGCCTCCGGCGGCTAGGCCTATGTTGACTGACCTCAGCCATACAGTGCCTGTGGAATTTGTTGTGATTGGATTCCATGGTAATCGGGAATTATGAAGATTGTAGAACCGAATCGCAAAGGGTAGCAATTGCGATATCATTTACTTATCAACTACTATTGGTGAGCTTTCACACACGATTATTCTTACTGACATACAGTACTGACATTGCCTTTTAGTTTTTTCAGTCATTTCAGCCTTGATATTCATAATGTTCTTATCTATAGTTTACTGAATACTTTACTGAAATTCATGAACCAGCAGAGCATCACACTCTCATCTGCATTACACTAACTGAAACTGAGGAATAAGCTCCAGCCCTCTTTAAAAGAAATTCAAATTATAAAATTATAATGGACCTGGGTTAGTAGGTAACCTCCCACAAACTATTTCCAAGTTATCTAGGCCTTGATGTACTACCAGGTGCAAACTAATCCACAGATTTGATTGATTTCCTACAGTATGACTTTCGCCCTCTGTGTTTGTTTTACTTTGAAATGCTGTTATCTGTTTTTAGTTTGTTGTGGTGTTTATATATCTATTCTGTTCTGAATTGTAATTGTCAATAAAGAGAGATGAATGAAGTTCATTGATTATTTGATTGATGTGTATCTTTGACAACCATCAGGTTCTTTGGGGAGGCAAAGTTATTGATTTAGATTTTATGTACTGTACTGTAAATCATAGGCGGCGGCACGGTCGGTTAAAATTTTGGGTGGGTCCAGTAAGCACTATGCAAGGGATTGAGAAACCAAGGCTGGGGCAAGGGGGTCTCTGAGGACCCTTGGTCGTGGTTTAGTGGCCAAAGCCCCTTCAAAAATTAGCATTTTTAAGTTCTGGAATTTAGTGAATCTTTTTATAATGTCATCTCCTATTACTAATACCTTCCAACCAAAATAAACAACAGCCAACTGCTTCAGTGGTTATTCACTGGGCTGTTGTTTTGTAAAAATCAATGTTCAAACTTTTTTGGCAAATATTGGTGGGCCTACAAAAATATTTGAGTGGGTCTAGGCCCACTCAACCCACCCTGTGCTACAATCAGTGCTGTGAATAATTGACCAGATATGTTTTTAATTTTGACTTACCGTATTTATTCGAAAAAAAGGCCCGGGGCATTTATTGTTGATAAGGGTTTTTAAAGGATTCGTTTATTCGATTCGAGGGAGGTGTTTATTTTTTTGGTGTAAAATGGATATGTACACTGTATACTCAAATAAACTTTCTATAATTTCTCTGTAAATGTGGAACTGCAACACATAATTATTGTCAAAATGTGTTATTGCATGATCCTAAAGACTTACTGTTATTAATCCCAACCATTTTAGAAAAAATTCTACTGGAGTATAATATAAATGGATTATGTTGAGAATTATTCCATCAGTTTTGTTTAGTCATTTTGGGGGAATTTATTCGAGGAAAAAATAAATGCCCGGGGCATTTATTCAAGGGAGGGGTTTATTCCAAATGAAGCTCTGGAAGGGGCATTTATTCCAGGAGAGTGTTTATTCAAAGTGGGTGTTTATTCGAATAAATACGGTTTTATTTCTATTGATCTTATTTTAAATGTATTTAATCTCCTGTTAATTACATTACACTGTTGGATAAAATAAAATAAAAATAGATATGAGTACTGTGATATGACCATTGATACTCAGGTACCGGTAATTGATTTACATTTTTATACTTCCTTTTTTCTTTTCTGCTAGTACTGTATTCATTACGGTAATTTTCCGGGAGGTTCTTGCTAGCTTGCGGGAGTGCAGGATGCCATCCCGATTTCTGGGAGACTCCCGCGAGTTGCGAGAGACTTGGGACCCCTGATACGTGCAAAATCATTTTATTTTGCCATAAAGTTTGTTGACCTCAATAGTGTGTATCAATACTGTATAATTAATAGATATGTACAGTAAAGCACAATATTGTCAAATAAATTGTAATTACTGTACAGTATTCCTATTGTTTGTATAGTTAAAATTCTGAAATAATAAGATGAATAAAAAGTAAATTATCTACAGTATAACAAGTTTTTAAACCAAACAATCTCAAGATGCCTTGATAAATGCTGTAAGCTTACGCACGGTAAGCAGTTTGACTTTATTGTCTTAAAATATTTTCTAAGATTGATAAATCCCAGGCCTGGTTACTTGAGTCATCGTTAATGCCTGTCTTTATCCTGTCTAGAGAGGAACAGCTCAGCAACTCAAGTATTAAAGTATTCTCATTTCCAAGTGGCAAAATAATGTTTTTAGAAATAATTATATTGCCTTGATTAGATTGTACATAATATTACTGGAGAAGACTAACCGATAATTTTCTAGAAAACATAAAATATATAAAATTTCTTAATAAATAAATAAATAAAATAAAAATATGCAAAAATTTAATTTAATTAAATAAATGCCAGGCTAACCAATGCAGAATTAACTAGATGCCAGGATATCCAATGATAGTCACCAGTGTGCCTTGTTTATACTGGGGTCTAGTGTGACTACAAAGATGCTATGCTTCATTGGCCGTCATACGATTCATCATCCCACGCTGCCCCATTAAATATTTAAATATCCAGTAGCTGATATATTATTTTGGATGAGTGATAAAGTAATGTGCCATATACCAGCTTTTGTATATAGTTAAAATAAAACAATATTAATATCACAATCAGAAACTAATTTATTTTTTCTCATGGAAATTACATTGGTAGTTCAATGTTTTTAACATTACTGTAATACATAGTCTCCGCTGTGCAGATTCGCTTGTGGTCTTGGGCAAGGCACTTTAGCTACATTGCTTCAGTCCACCCAGCTGTATCAATGGGTACCAGCAAACTGCTGGGGACTAACCTGCGACGGACTAGTGTCCTGTCCAGGGGGAGTACAACTCATCTGCTTCACACTACAGAAACTGGGGATAAGCTCCAGCCCTATGAGCCCCAGTGGCTCGGAAAGGATTTAGTAGTTAGTTAGTAATACATACAATAACACACATACTTTACACATCAAAATACTGTATTAATAATAATATTAATTTTTACTGCAATGATTACTACTAACCTTAGAATGTAGTATACAGCAGTACAGATATAAGTAATCTGGATCGGTTCTATGTGACAGTACCGCTACTGTATAAGGCGGTTCTTGATGAGCAGATATTAATTGTGATAGCTAGTTTGTGCATCAAAATATCTCCTGCTAAATCTCTCAACAAAGAAATAATGTACATTTCACTTATTAAAAATTGATTGAATTTCTATAAAACATTTTTAAAGTTACGGTGCCATATCCGGGCATCTTGAGTTGAGGTCTTTAAAAAAAAAGTTCTCAGGTCAGGGGTTACTCAATGATTAGGTGAGGAGAGCTAACTTGCAAAATAAGGGGATTTGAGGTGATTTTAATTACTTGACATGACTTGATTTTGGGGGGGGGGGTGCATGTATTTTTTTGGGGAGGGGGGTGTGTGTCCCACGCATCCTCTAGAT
>NW_022749369.1:580808-585786 GCF_011630105.1 Anneissia japonica
AATGTAGTATACAGCAGTACAGATAAGTATCTGGATCGGTTTTATGTGACAGTGGCGCTACTGTATAAGGTGGTTCTTGATGAACAGATATTAATTGTGATAGCTAGTTTGTGCATCAAAATATCTCATGCTAAATCTCTCAACAAAGAAATAATGTACATTTCACTTATTAAAAATTGATTGAATTTCTATAAAACATTTTTAAAGTTACGGTGCCATATCCGGGCATCTTGAGTTGAGGTCTTTAAAAAAAAAGTTCTCAGGTCAGGGGTTACTCAATGATTAGGTGAGGAGAGCTAACTTGCAAAATAAGGGGATTTGAGGTGATTTTAATTACTTGACATGACTTGATTTTGGGGGGGGGGGTGCATGTATTTTTTTGGGGAGGGGTGTGCGTCCCACGCATCCTCTAGATACACCATTGGGTGTTGACACCAACCATGATGCTTTACTAAAATCCTGGGGAACACTGTTTAACTGTAGAATTTAATTATTTCATCTGCACACTGTTTTACCAAAGAGAAGTGAATAGTTAACAATGTTTGCAGAAAATGCTTGTCATTCTATACTGTAAAAAAAAATCACTGCCATTTTGTAAGCTTTTACTTGATTTTGGCATGGGCCAGTGTTTGGTAAATTTTTCAAGGAAATATCTGAAAATATTACCATAAGTAGTATTTAATGGAGTAGTGAAGCGATATTGGTGTCCTGTTTTAAGCCTACTGATTTAGGTATTGATTTCTTAAATTGCTCAGTAGTTCAGATAAAAGCAATTGACCTGGAAAGCTGGTTGATTACAGTATATTAGATCATCCCATTTACACTATGTGGTCAAATTATACTCTACTGCTACTTTAGTAGTACTACACATTTGTTTTGAATTTTTTTAAAACATGGTTGACAATTTACATTGTAATTTCTGCATTACATAACTGTACTCTACATGTGATTACTTCTGAAAAATCTGTGGAACTAGACTACAGTGACAAACATGGTTTTACCAGTATTTTGTTGAAACTTGCATCTATATATTAATTCTGTTAATGCCTTGGTTCTATTAATGCCTCGGTGAAACTTCACCTATCTCCTCTGAAACCGCTGGCAGGAATGTGCTCATTTTGCTTACACTGGGGTTTCTCTACAGTATGTCACAGACACAATAAGCTACTCTTCTAGGCTGGTATGTCACAGACACAATAAGCTACTCTTCTAGGCTGGATATTGGATGACAATGAAAAAAAAATGGCCAAACACCCCCAAAATGAGTACCTTGTTTTGCGAGATGTTTGCATCACATATAAACAGCATCTCCTCGTTTACCGTAGTGCTCAGATCTGCAAAATATTGTGCAGTATGATCGCCTCGGTGCTGATAAGCTGATAGGCATGTTCAGTTCCAGTACTGAGCTACTATACATGCTGTACGGTAAGCGCTGCCAGCTGTCCTAAGTAACAGAGTACCCATTTGCATTAAATACTGAATATAAAAATAGTCTTATGGCTCAATACATCAGCAATGAATCCGGGATGTTTTAGAAATCTATGAGGTAAAAATACAAGGCATATTTGCCTGGGGACAAGGCATGATACAGTATATGCTAGGCCCCCTCCCTCTACTGTATTTCAAAATGAAGTTTAGGGTCAAGTCAGCTCCACCATTCAACACCTCAAGTTTACGTAAATCCATTGGAACAATATTAACAGCTTATTTTGTTAGTTATTGGCTGGCATCCACCTACTTCAATCACAATAAAAATATTTATCTGATGGCCAACCATATATGTTGCATTTTCACGTGCAAGAGAGTACTGTGCTCCATTATCAAAACGGAAAATTCCTCACAAGGACTATTCGGCAGAGACACTCATACAAAATGTTATACAAAAAGGTCCTTTACAAATTTAATGACAAGGTAACTATAACATCCTCAATCATTGCCTCCTCAACTTCCCATAACATTCAACTACTGTATATGCCCCGCCACCATTTCATGTTCATTTAATAAAATTTAATTAAATAATGTATATGCTAGTCTGTACATTAGATCACAATAAAGCTACATTCACCTCGGATCCGAACCAAAATTCCAACTGTGTTTCCTGGGCGCTGAACGTCATTGTCCACATTCTTACACACTGCTTCAATTTTCTGATGTTCGGTATGCTTTCCGATCTGAGAATTTGGATTTGGTGTGACTGCATCTTGTGCCAATTAATTACACAGTGTCTTTTATTTCAAAAATTTAAATAAATTAATTTAAATAAATATAAATAATGATACCTATAATTCCAGCCATTGATGAATTGCAAGTAGTTATGCTTTTTAATTTAATATGTACTAACAACAGTCTGTAATTACAGTAATTTAACTGACAAAATTATCTCATAAAATTATAATTATGTGAGAGTATCCGGTTTTTTTAAATCATGCAAAAGTAAGATTAATTATTCACTGTATTGATTTATTGGGTAATAAATATTTGAATGGTCCATTGCACTGTTGCCACACTAATGAGTTGTGGAGTACTGTAGGAAATGATGTAATCAATATAATATTTGGTACTTTACAGACTATTGGAATTATTTCCTCCTAAGAAGGAAAAAACACTTTGCTCTATTAATTGTCAGTATGAGAGTTTGAAAACTTCCTTTTTTGGCATGAGTATTCTAAAGTAAAAGTAAATTTTATTTATAGATACTGAATGCTGTATTGTATGTACATGACATCTAAATTTGGGAATGCTGATAAAATGGCTACTATACTGTAGGCTTTGAATATTCTATAAGTGCTATGCTCTAGGAATTGTATTACATTCTCTGCATATAACAGAATATGGCATAACATTATTGATTAATTCATGGATTATTACTGTATATTTTAATTTGTTAACCATGTTTCAGCCATTTTTACTGTCATTTTTACTCGTTTTTCTTTAGGGACTTTCTTCCACGAGGCTCTGGAATTGTGACAAGGCGCCCTTTGATTTTACAGCTTATTAACAATAAATCAGGTACGATTTATATCCCTTAAACACTTCCTCTTTCTTTTCGGCCATTTCTCTTATTTTCCTCTTTTTCCTTTCCTTTCCCTTTTCTGCTTTTCCATTTCCTTTCTTCTTCCATTCACTTTCTTTCCTTTTCCTTTCATTCTCATTTCCTCTTATTTACATCACTTTTCTTCTTTGTTTTTTTCCTGTTCATCTAATTTTTGTTGTCCAATTGGTTTCTGCACTTAATCCACTTTGCCTTCTTTTTACATTCTTCCTCATTTTGATTTTCCAAGTTATTAATGTTTATTTTTCCTCATCTTTAATACATTATGATGTTAACATCTTCCTCCTAAACATAATATATGATTTATGTATAAATGAGATTGCTGGCGATTTATCACCACTGGCAACAGAATGGAAGCATGCCAGGTACAGTAATTGACATTCAAGTGGCTTTTCCATTTTAAGTGAACGCTGTTGGAAGTTCATCATATTGCTTCTCACCACTATGTACTTTTAAATGAGATTTTACAAAAATATATAAATAGCTTGTGTTTAACATATTGGATGCAAATTTATAAGCAGAACCTATCTATTGATTAAATCAAACCAACAGTATTTAATATGTATTAATCAAATTTGTACAATATTTTATTACAGTGAGAAAATAGTTATACTCTTTGTAGGAGCTCAGTGGTATTTGTTTATGTTTTGTAAAACACTTCTGAAAGCATCAAACAATCTAGATTTGTTTAATTAGATGTAATGTATTGTTATTATACTGTAGTAATATTACACAAAGAGCATCATTATCTATTTTATTAATTATGTTTAATTCAGTATTAGCAATTTTAGCAACTTACTGTATACAGATTCAAACAATCAATGCTATTGATTTATAGTAAATTGTAAAACATTAATTTTCTTTTTCGCTATGCTAATCTTTTACATTATAATAATGGTGAAATAATGATTGCAAAACTTTATTTAAATTTCTTTTTCAGATGATATATTTTCGTAATGTATTTCACAGGCTATGTAGTGTTTGTGAATAATTATTTGAATACATTTGAGTCACCGTGACATCCAATATATTTTAAAGTGAAATTCGCTTTCATATTCTGGTAATTCTGCTTTTACACTTTTAGTTTTACACAAACAATTTGTTCTTTATAACTAATCTAAATAGTAATTGAAGTACCTTATTCTTTAAAGAGTATGCTGAGTTTCTGCATTGTAAAGGAAAAAAGTTTGTTGATTTTGATGAAGTTAGAAAAGAAATTGAAGCAGAGACTGATCGCATCACTGGTTCAAACAAAGGAATCTCAAGTGTACCAATCAATCTTAGAGTTTACTCTCCTCATGGTATGTACACGTCATTTTCACACCAGGGTTTACTCCTGTTAGATGCATTTTGTTCACACAATGGTTTATTCCCATTATAGTACAGTTATCTACACATTTGTGTTCACATCAGGGTTTACTCCTGGTAGATGCATTTTGTTGACACAATGGTTTATTCCCATTATAGTACAGTTATCTACACATTTGTGTTCACATCAGGGTTTACTCCTGGTAGATGCATTTTGTTCACACAATGGTTTATTCCCATTATAGTATTATAGCTATCTACACATTTGTGTTCACACCATGGTTTGCTTCCCTTATGGTTTATACACATCAAGTTCACACTATGGTGTACTTCCCTTATGGTATGTACACATGTTCACACTATGGTTTACTTCTTTATGGTATGTACTGTACACATGTTCACACCATGGTTTACTTCCCTTATGGTATGTACTGTACACATGTTCACACCATGGTTTACTTCCCTCATGGTATGTACACATGTTCACACCATGGTTTACTTCCCTTATGGTATGTACACAGGTTCACACCATGGTTTACTTCCCTTATGGTATGTACACATGTTCACACCATGGTTTACTTCCCTTATGGTATGTACTGTACACATGTTCACACCATG